>NW_020947390.1:226414-313666 GCF_900497805.2 Vombatus ursinus
GGATCAAATATCAATTTACCTTAATCTCATCATTTAAATTTTTTTATATTTTATAACATATATAACTATTATTATAGTGGAATATATAATTAAAATATATATGCAAATATGTTGAGGTAGCATGCACAATTATGCTCTAATTGATAAAAGTTCATGATCCAAAAAGATGTTTAGTCTAGACAATAGTTTGTGTGGAATAAGACAAAGGGAAATTTAAAAGACTGAAATCCTACTATGAGTCAATGACATGGCAGACAAAAAAGTTAATGCAATCCAAGACTGCATTAAAGGAGATAAAGTGTCCAGAATGAGGGAGATGATATTCCCATTGTACTCTATTCTCATCAAACCTTGTCTAGAGAACTATGTTTCATTCTGGGAATTAGATTTCAGAGAAGTGATTAACAAGATAGAACTTGTCCAGAGAAGGATGACCAGGATGGTGAGGTAATCAGAGATCCTGTCATAAAACATTCAACTGAAGGAACTAAGTATTGATATCCCAGGAAAGAGAGAAGTTGGGGGAATGGTCACATGATATATATTCTCATATATTGGAAGGATTCTTATATGGACCTAAAATTGGAAGGTATCTCAGTAGCTCAGATTTGATAGATGAGGAAACTGGAGGGCAGGGAGTTTAATACAGGTAATAACTGTCAGGGAAAGAGGGCTTAGATTTTTTTTTCTTGGATCCATTGGAAAAATATAAAGTTAGCATTTATATAACATTTTAAATTTTGTGATGTATTTTAAAATATTATCTCATTTTATCTTCATGACAACCCTGGGAGGCAGATGCTATAATTTGTTATTTTTCTTTTAAGATGAGAAAATGATGATAGACAAAGGGCAAGTGACTTTCCCAGGGTCACACAGCTAGTAAGTATCTGAGGCAAGACTTGAACTCAGGTCCAGCAGAGTTTAAACTTGGGTCCTACTCTGTCTACTGTATCACCTAACTGCCAGTCAGGGATAGGAACAATGGGTTGAATTTGCAGTGGTGGTTTTCACATTAATACAATGGAAAAATTTTGAGCATCATAGCCATGCAAATAGAATGTACTATGTAAGGATAATAAAGTGTTCCTCATTTCTGGAGGACTTTAAAGAAAGGTTACTCAATCACTGTCTGTTGATGTGGTAGAAGAGATTGTTATTAAGGTGCAGAACTAGATGGTCACTGAGGTCCTTTTCAAAACTAAGATTTTCTGCATCTGTGATTATTCAAAAATTCCAAATCAGTGTTCTTTCTGTTACAACATGTTATTACCAAGGATTCTTTGGCTCCCTGAAATTATCTATTAAGAGTTTCAGTTCTCTCAGCAGTACTTTTCAAACACCACAATTTCCACTTTCCCTATCAGCAATTCCTTCCACATTAATGGTGCATGTAGATTTCCTCTGCATAATCAGTACAGTCACTGCCTACAGGGCCCGCCCTTGCTTATTCATTGTCTCTTATTCTCACTGTCAGTACAGTCCACCCACTGCTGTCATTTCTTGGTCAGAATTGTCAATTTTTCCTTGACTCATACTGCCTTCCAGTGAGTCTTTGTGATTCCTTCTGTTAGGGAGTTGTTACCGGTATCTACCACCTTATTAACTCCCATCATTCAACCCATGATGCCTGAGTCTATAGGATGTTACTTTTTTGCTGTCTTTCTTTGCTTCTCAAAGTTCCTTACAATGTGCTCCCCCTTTTCTTAACTTTCACTAGAATGGCAGTTAGTGAATGGCAAAACTCCCTCATCATTATCGATATCAGGACACACAGGAGGCAATGTTTTTTGATGGAAATGAATTATACCAGATTTTGGCATCTGATCCCACTTATTCTTATCAGATTGGAAACATATTCAACTGGCTGTGCAGTAAAAGTTTGTACAAGTTTTATTAGTATAGGTTTTCCCTTAACTTTTTTTTGATATGTGCATGTAAATGTCCTTGTATATGAGATTTAATAAGACATAGAAAGAGTATACTTTAGCTAAACCATAATGGTTAATTTTCATTACTGTATTAAAGAGGTTTGAGATCCCTGCAAAAAAAAAGGTCCTATTTAAACATAAAGAATCTTTGTTGCATCTACTACTTATGCAGCTTATAAATTATATCTCCAGAATTTAGGAAGACAAAGCAAGTTTTTCCCACTGTCAGCATGCAAAGCCAATGTTGCTGTTCAAGAGCAAGTCTCATGCGTCATCAAAACAAGTTCTGATCCCATAATCGGTCCCATTAGTGATGGCTGGTGGTGTGGCAGGCAGAAAGAGCTGCCTGGCTTTAAGGTACCAGGTTGAATTTTGGGTGGTGACACTGAGAAGAAATGCATCTCTTGACATAATCTTACAAAACTAGTTACAGATGAAATTGCTGACAATGTGTAACACATAAATAGAAACCTTTTCAAATTCAATGGCGCTTGTTAAGGTTATACATTTCTGTATTGAATTAGGATGTTTATATAACCTGAATTACATATCAAATATAACGGCTGTAGCTTAATTAGCATGGAAAATCCTGTATTACAGCAACAAGTGATTCTTTTAAGCAAAAGTACTGCAATCCTAAATATAAGTGCAATATTAAGTTTTAATAACTTAAAGAATATACATGATACATACTTATAAAACATACTTTGAAACTTTCACATTTAGTTTACAAATAGTTTTGTGAATTTTAAGTCAGCAATTGATAAATCTTAATTTTGACAAATAGAGTACCCTGTCATTTCATTTTATAGTGTGAATGTGTGTGTGTGGGTGTATGCATATGTGACAGATTCTAGATGACACTTTTTCATACTGTTGAATAGGTAGAGGAGGTCCTCTTACTTGATCACCTTAATCATCCAATCTTTCTCCCTTAGATTTTTCTTCTAGTAGGCTCATATTAAAGCTATCATGCATTGCTTAAAAATTCATTCTTTGAATGATTTTAAGGTAAGATATCTACATATAAATCTTTTAGACAATGAGTAGAAACTGATGAAAGTTTTTTTTTTTTTTACAAAGTCTTAAATCAGAGCACTATATAGCACAGGATTGTTGTCATCCTAAATTTTAATAAGAAATCTATCATTATGTTCAAATTTAAATAATAAACTTTTCAAGAATTTTTGTAACTTTGTAGAATTTATACTTCTGAAGTCATTAAATCTTAAAATCAAACTAAGAACTTTGGAACACCCTGTATGTAGTTATTCAAGTATTATCAAAGAATAAATGAAGCTTTATAGTTCTTTCTTCCATTTCTGATTTAGTTCAATGTAACTAAGTTCACTAAATTGGTACAGAATTTATTAACACTGTACAATATACTATACAACAATCAATAGATTGCTTTAATCTGTTTTTCAACTTTTTAAGAACTTGTGGTAAAAATGCTTGTTACTTTCATATTGAGTCCTTTCTGTGTCACCCTAAAATACTATAAAAAGAAAAACCACTCACCACAACACTCATTAGATCCTGCTCATTAGATCACTTGGCATTAATGTTATACAGCAAGTGTTCTTTACTTCCGCCTACAGAAATCCATTCATGTAAAGAGTCATGGATTTGCAGTCAATTTCAAGGTCCAGCTCTGCCACTTTGTGACCTTGAGCAAGTCATTTTACTCCCTATACCTATTGCCTCATTTCTAAAACTAAAAAAGGAGGCATGATGATACTTTTACACTTTGTAGAGCCTAGTTTGCTATAAAGGAAATAGTAAATGGGCACTCAGGTGGCATTTATCCTCATTGATACATGTCTTCCATCTAGTGGAGACAAGAGTTAAGCCACAAAACTGAGAGTAAATTGATACATTTTATAAAATTTAAGGTTTCAAAGAATAATTTACAAGGAACTAAGAGGATTAGCTTAATACATTTGCATACCATAGATGGCAGAAATTGAAACAGAAATGAATATATCTAACTCATCTCTAATAATTTAATCAACTTGGTTGAAAACAATTATCTTGATCCCCTCAAGTTGCCATACTGTATCTTTCCCTTTACTGGCAAACTTCTAGAAAACATAATCTACTATGCTTTATCACTACCTCCATTTCCTCACCATTCACTCACATTTTGATTTGCAATATGGCTTCAAAACCCAAAACTCCACTGAAATTGATCTCATAAGGCAAGGATCCATCACCTAATAACCTTTTCTCAATCCTCAGTATCTTAAAAAAATGAATAAATGAAAAAGCATTTATGAAGCTCTTAGAATGGACAAGTCATTATCCTAATCCTTAGGGACACAAATATATAAAACAAAAAAGTCTCTGCCCTCAGGGAGTTTGCATTTTAATAGGAAAAAAATATAACAGTGAGGATTATTTTTTTCTTTGGTTGGGAAATTACAAGGATGGTGAGTGGATCCACAGGTCAATTGATTGGGAACCCTTTATCAGAAATGGCAGTGTTGATTTGCTTACTGTTCTCAGAACAAGTACTGGAGTGGGGAGGGATTCAGTATATGAGTAGTGACATGTCATGAAGATGGCCTGAGAGTAGCATAATGGGCCCTGGGCCCTGATTGGGCTCAGCTTGGTGCCTGGTCTGAGGCTACTTCTGAGCATAGATGTACCTCAAATTCTATGTGACATTACATTGGTTCACATGGTTCCTGACCAGGCAAATGAGGGAGAAGTCTAGTAAACCTGGGGACACAAGTAGGGGCAGAGGGAGTCTCAGTGACTTAGAGGTGGAAATATCTCAATTGCTCCTCCTGCCCTAGCCTCCTCATGAAATCTTCACTTCCCTAAGTAACTTTCACATCTTCTGTAGTCTCCAGTATAAGGCAACTCAGTATGATTCCTCAGCCTCCTTGAATTTTTAGCATCATTTAACATTGAAACATACCCTTTTTCTGAGTATTCTATTCTCCTGTGTATAGCCAGAGAGATCACTGGCTATGCAGGATGTCTGATTAGCTGACGAAATATACCAACCTCCATCTCTCACCCCTTCTGGCCCATTTCCTTGTTGAGTCTCATTTCAGATTCAAAAGCAATCTGGAGTATGTATATTTCAGAGGTTATTTGAAGAATGAATGAGATTTGGAAGGGAACAGAGTAGAGGGAGGGACATTCACTGTTAGGACAACAGTATGAATAAAGGAATGAGGAAAGACTGAGCACGATATGTGTGCTGTAAATTGGGGAGAATTGCCTGATGACAATAGAGACCACATGTTGGAGAATAGAGGACAAGAAACATGCAGATCAATAAGTTATGGCTACTACTCTTGATCTCAGCTAGTCACTAACATAACAGAGATCTAATAAATGTCTGCTGATTGATTTGTTGTTGCTATTTTTTTTTTTTTGGTTAGGCGATGGGGGTTAAGTGACTTGCCCAGGGTCACACAGCTAGTAAGTGTCAAGTGTTTGGTCCGAGGTCGGATTTGAACTCAGGTCCTCCTGACCCCAGGGCTGATGCTTTATCCACTGTGCCACCTAGCTGCCCCTTGTTGTTGTTATTGATGTGATAGAAGACCTTCAAAACCGGGCATAAGGATTTCTACTAGAGGCAGGTAGATCTTCTTTTCCAGCATTCACACTTGAAGATTTTTGAGTAAAGGAATAACAATGAAAAGATGTTTAAAGATTAATCTGGCAGTGAGTGAGAAAGAAGAAAGACCACGGCTAGGAAGGGCAGCTAAGAAGCTCATGTAAAATCTGGCCATAAGGTGAGACAGATATGGAATAAAGTATCAATAGGAGGAATGGAAAGAAAAGAAAGAGTGAAGTCTTTCAATGGAAAAAAATGGACACGATTTATTGAGTTCTGCCACATTAATGGTTCACAGATTTTTGGGGGCTAATGCCCCATAAAATTGTATCTGTAAATGGAGGCTAAACAAGGAAACACCCACAGGGGTGAAAATGGATGATGGTTTTTACTACTGCATTGAAATAGCCTTATAGATATGACTGGTAGTTGTATATTATGGTAAAGGAAGAGCTGAAGGCTCGCAAAAGAATACATTAATATCAATAGGTACCTTGGCCAGAAACATATCGCAAGAAAAATACAGGTGCTTATCTTCAAAAAAAAAAAAAAAAGACCTAGAGGAAATTAAATCTGATTTACTTTTTGACTAGGTTTATGCAAACTGAACCATCTCTCCCTGTACTGAAAAAAAAAATAGACTTGAACTGTCAGAGATTTTGAGTCATTGTTATGCCAGGTATGATTTTAATGTATTCATTTTCATTGGTAAATTATGTTACAGGAGGGAACTCCCGAAGTTCCTCTGTAAGAGATCAATTTGGTCCCACAGCACACATAAGCATATTGTGGTGACTGATCACAACAGTAGAATCAGACCTTATTCTCTTCTAAATCCCAATAGTTTTGATGCTCACAGATGTTTTCAAGACATTAACGAAGTAGGTTCTGTTCCTTGCTATTGGTTACTGATGCAGCTGTTAAGCTAATGAAGTCAGTATATTTTCAGTCTTAATTTTAGACGCGTTTATTTTTGTTTTCATACAACAGCTGTGCAGTTAAGTACTAGGATTGATGTTCTGGGTAACCCTACAATAAGATTAAAATAATGTTATGTGCCCAGTTCAAGCACTTTTAGGCCTTCACACTTCATTTATATTTAGGGGATACTTGGTTTTCAGGATATAATGACAAATACTTTGATGCTAATGGGTCACATTAGTTAAATCCCTTGTTATTAAATTACTGAATACATTTAGTCTGGCATTTATTGACTTAATACTAACTTTAAAAATGTGAATTGTGTGTTACACTAGCTACATAAATTCTTATATGTCAAGTAATAATTGCCATAAAATAAAACGTAGATGAAAAACCACTGTAAGACCTTACTTTATTATATGTTTGGCTCATTGTATGAAAACTGAAACCTTAACAAGTTCACATTTCTTGGGCACAGGTAATCAAAGAGGAAGAACATCAAAGAAGATGAAGTCAAATGCCTAATGTATCCCTTCAGGCAAGAAAATGAACCAACAATGTTGATTGGTATTATCATTTTAAGTGGCTTTTATTATATCTAATTCATTCCAGTTTAATTGAAGGAACCTTATCTTTTGTCACTATATGGAAGATCAGGAAGTTTGCTTGGAAAAAAATAGTAGCAAGGAGTCTATTGAACATATAATGCCAATGACTTGTCTTCTTTTTGCCTAAGAGGAGCATATTGGGGTCAGATGAAAGGAGACAAGAGGGAGAGTTTAAATGAAAGATTTCTATAAGACAAATAAGCAAAAGCTCAGAGGCAGCTCAGATACTACAGATGTTCTGCATCTGCTTGCTTGCCCACTGGGGACAGAGAGATAAAGAGATTAAGACATTTCCACAAAGATGGTTAGACAAAGAGATCAGATAAGCAACATGACAACTAAATTGAAGTTCAGTTTGTAGTCACAGCATAGAGAAAATGACCCAATCCAAATATTTTAATTCAATTCAATACCGAAGTTTTCATGGTAAAAGTGCCCTTATCAAAGTAGAGAATAAGCAAGTTGAGGTTATTAATGTCACTCAATTTGAGAGAGACAAACAAGTGACCTTTAAATAGAGCAACCTTTAAAAGTCATGTGTTGTTGACTCCACTGGGGTCTGGGTGCCTTCTATAGGAAAGAAAGGAAATTCAAAGTCAAAAGTTAGTGTTATTATGGAAAGAATAGTAGCTGATAGTTACAACATGAATAGTATATTTGCTAAAATTTATAAATTTTCTTAGTAAACATTCTTGCTTATGGTTGCATGATAAATGTTTTCTTTGTGTTCTTTGATCCACCTACTTCTCACCAGTTCTATAAATTTTCATTCTATATTTGGAACCAATGATATCACAGGAAAAGGAAATGTATGTGATCTACGGTAGTCATTCATCCTTCAAACACCTGCATTTGTAAATAAATTTTACCGCTAAAATTATATTCTAGAACAACTGCTAGGCTTTTAGCAAAAAGGCAGAAGGCACATTTATATTAGCTAAGATTTTAACAACAACTAGAAAGATTAGAAACTGTAACTTCATAGGTTATTCATAAGATCAAAAGTAATGCCATCACTATATCTGAATCCTGATTAAATGCTAGCCACTAACCTAGTAGCACTACAAATAATCACTAGATGATGATAGTATTTGAACTGAGACAATGGAAAAAGTCTTCACTCTAGGATTGAACTTAATTCTAAACTTATTTTTACTTTCCTCTGAAATATGTAGCATACCTTCATTACTTCTCATAAGGACACTGCTGTTAATAGCCTATACATGGTTTAGATCTATAATTTCACTGGCATAGGATATCCACAATGAGAAAGCTCCTTCAGCCATTGTAAGTATGAAACTGTTCTGCATTTATACTCTTCTAAAAGTGTTTGGGCCACTGAAAGGTCATATTATACAGTGGTTTCTAGAATAACTTCTCATTTTATATTCTTTTGACTGCTTTATTTAAATCCATGTTGATAAGCCAAAAACAATCACATAATTAAAGGAAATGAAAAAGAAACACATATATGCCATTTTAAAAGTTAAGATTAATAAAAAAATTTCTATAATTTAATGAACCAATTGAGGTGGTAAGGCTAAATAATCCCAATACAATTAGTCCATTTCATTCAGAAAGCTATTAAGATATATAGACATGAGTATGAACGTGCAAATACTTTCACTAATTCATGGAGACTCAAAAAACAAGCATATCCCCATTTACAAAAAAAAAAAAAAAAACAGCCCAAAATTTCCTAGATCCTTTATTCCATCATTAGGAGTGAGAAGGACATCTTTGCAAATTAAATGAAAAGAATTTAAAGCTCTTAACACTTCTGAATTAATTAACTAACATACCTAAGAATAAGTACATAAGTCCAAGAGCTTTTCTTATAGGCACAATATACTAGTTGACCACAAATCATTGATCAGAAAAAGGAAAATAAAACTCAAAGAAGCAGTATATTGACAACAATCACTCAGTTAAATAATCTAATTGCTGAAACTTTGAGGAAAAAAAGTTAAAGTACGGAGGAACAGACAATCCTTAAATGAAAAAGCAGAAAGTTGTCTATTCCATAAAGCAGAGAATTGTATATCCCATGAAGCAAGAAATCATGTGGATTCTGAGGATAGACAGCAAAAGTGAAAACTCAAGGTTTGTACAAAATCTATGGATGAGTAAGAAGCAGAAAAGAAATCTAAGACTAATTTGAATTAAGAGAAAAGCTACAAGAATGAACGTCTGACATAGTAATAAAAGGCTTTAACTTAGAGCATTCAGATACTTGACTCTGAATGCCATTTAGAACCAATAAGATACACCAACCAGAGAATAAGTGAGCTAAAAGAATAGGTGCTCTGTTCTGCAAGCAGACTCAATCATAGCCACAAAAAAGGAAATGCAGACTTTTACTTAATAGAGTTCTTCTATTTCTCATATGGTCAGGAATGATCATATAAATATGAAATATTAAAGGGAATTACTTTTCTGTTAAGTACAGATACTGTTCCACATAACTGTACCAAAAAATAACAAAAATGAGATATAATATAATTTATTTACCCATTATTCAATTAAAATCAGATGAATCAAGGGAATTAGACAATGAATGAAAGACAGAGAAGAAAATTATAGAAAGGATTGTCAGAACAATGGCACTAAACCTGCTATCCTGTGGATTTACTACCTGTGTTATTCTTCCAATTACAGCCATTGTGATATAAAAATTCAGAAAGAATCTGATATCTGAGACTAAACCTACTATTTTCTTGCTTCTGGGATAAACAGCATTGGGGAAAAAAAAATGGAGGAGGAAGGATTAAAAACACCTAAGTATACAAGAGTCTGAAAAAGCCAAGGATAGAAAACAAAGAGCTGTATCACAGTAAAAACAAGAAGAAGAAAAGAAATCAAAGTGAAAAATTCCTCTGGTAAAAGCAAAGATTACCATGCCAGGGTATTTGTTGTGGTGGTGGTGGTGGTGGTTTGTTGTAGTGGTGATTAAGAGGCATAAGCAAGGCAACTCAGGCAATGGGCGAGAGGAGAAGCAGAAGCAGCAGCAGCTGAGCGGAAGGGACAGCAGAGGAATACACTTTGCAGGAGGTCTAGCAGGTAGCCAGCCACTGCTAGAGTGTTTGCTAAGTAAACCTATGAATTTTAAATACAGACAGGGGATAGGAGGAAAGCAGGGGTGGAATCTCTTATTACTTAGGAAAATACCCGTAGACTACTGAGACGAGGAAGGAAACATCTCAAATCCTTCTGGAGGCAAACAGTCCTTTAAGCCCGAGGACATGCTAAATGAACCTTCTCACCAAGAGGCAGTGAGGCGCTCTGTGAGGCAGAGAGAGAAAGAAGGGAGGGAGAACCAGAGGAAAGGAAAGACACACGCTCATCCACACACAGCTTGCGAGGAGGACACAGCCAGTCAGAGAGCGAGAGCGCTGGGGAAGAGCCACGACATTGGATGAGAAAATTTTGTACAAAAAAAAAAAAGAAAGAAAGAAAAAAAAAACACCAACCAGAGGAGGTGCCTCACCTATTTCCCAATATAATCAAATCCAGAGTGGAAGGAAGCATAAACTGCAAGAAACCAGCAGTAAAAGTGCTATTTAAAGCTGTAGGCGGAGAGGATGCGTTCACCTGCGTCCCTTGTTCAGTGAGCGACAGTGGAAGCGAGAGGATTCCCTCTGGATGACTCCAAACTCCGCATTTCTCTGCTCCCTCCCAGGCTGAGCAGAACCGCGAGGGACCGACTGCCTGCCTGCCTGCCTGCCTGCCTGCCTTGCCTGCCTGCCTGTTAGATGAGAACTCGAGCCGGTCTGTGGCTGCCAAGAGGATGGGAGCCCGGGACTGAGAGGCACCAAGGCAGGTGGAGCGCAGACTGAGACTCTGTCACACCATCGGTGAGTGACTGAGATTTCTTCAGCAGGGGCTGGTGCCTGGGATTGCGCTTGGGCATCTTCTGGCAATGGCCAATATTGGGCAGCAGAGCCCGGGTAGTCCATGCTTTCCTACTAGATTGTCAGCATATCCAAATTGCAGGGGGAAAGCCAGTTGGGGTCTACTGAGGGCAGGGGTTGCTTTTGTTTCTGATTGGGGTGTTATTTTTGCATGCCCTTTTCTCTACTGAGACTTTTACGTCAGAAAAGTTGAAGCAAGAGTAAAATGTGACCTATTTATGTATCTCCTAACGTTCCCGAAACCAGAAACAGTTCCTTAAACTAGACAGTGGGGAAGATGGCATGCCAGGAAATCCTGAGGAGTCTCTGCAACATAAAATAAATATTCTGAAAGTAGGAAGCAGTTTGCAGGTGCTGAGCGCCTGCCTGATGCCTGAGAAATATCTAGGTGAGAATCAGGTACTTCTGACTCCAGGGTCCTTGCAATGTAGCAACTTGTTAAAAAGCAGTAGTGATGTGCTGAAAGTAGAGTTCTACCAAGTTCAGGACACTTAGGAAAACAATAGCTTAAATTATAGCAAGGCTATGTCTGAAAGCTCAGGCAGGTTGTCAAAAATATTCAGATACCCTATCAGGTATGGCTGTCTTTAATTAAAAGTGTTAAGAGTACTGACTTGAATACTTATGAGTACACTTCAAGATGAGTTGAGAATTATCCCTTTAGCAAGCAAGCAATTGATTCTTCCCTTAAATAGGACCAAAAAACCTTATTCTATTTTCATTTTTATTCCCCCTAAGAATAGAAAATAAATAAGAATGTAGTATAGCTATTTAAAAGCAAATTTTCAGGATCTTCATTTTTACCTAGATATTTTTACATGCATTTGCATTAATTTTTAAAATTACTTCATATAATTTCATATTCTTAGTTCAATTTTTTTTAAAGGAAAATGCAAGGGAGCAACATGAAGAAGTTATATGGCCCAGCTACAGAAGCAATATCAAACAATTAAAATTTGGGTGACATTTAAGAATTAGTAGAGGTGTAATTAATTATCAGTGAATTATGCCAGAACTCCTACAGAAGTACTTTTGACATCCATGTTATTAACAAATGAGTTAATCATGATTAATATTATTATCCTGAATACCAGAGGAATTAGCAGTGATTAGAGCATTATCCTAAAGTGTTATCAAAGAGTTTGAAGTAAATTTCAAATAACACACTCATATTTCTTTTCATGCTTTTTTTTTTTCTGGATCAACACGTTCGGGTTCTAATTTCCTCTAAATTCTGAGTGCACCTACACATCTTACCTGAACTTGAAAGATGTATGTGTGTTCTGAGGTGAAATAATTAGGTATGAAACAAATTTATTCAGAGGGGAAAAAGTGAGTAGAAACAAAGGCTAATTAAGTTGAGTGGATATTGTAAGGCATTGTTATGTATCTAGTGCCTCAGAAGAAATAGAAAGGATTAGAGAAAAGGCAGTCAAGAAAGGGCAAAAACTACAAAAATAAGTGAAGAAAACTAAAGAAAAATTAATTAAAATATGTATATCTGTAACAGTTGTGTCTCAGTGTGGAAAGCTTCTGAATAATAGAAAGTGTATTATGTATATAAATGGGAATGTTTATAGAGCAAAAAGTAGAAAACTTGAACAGAACCATTTTTTTCCCTCCAATTTAAAGACTCTTGGGATCATGACCTTACAACTTGAGAAGAGAGGGTTACTAACTTGGGTGTGACCATAGATGATAAGATACAATGTCAGAACTCTAAACAGTAAGAGATCAAGCAAAAATAACCAACAGAAACTCAGATCCAGACTCTTGAAGTTAGCAATTAAATCCTGATGCATTGAGTATAGATAGTAATGGCTTACTATGAACCAGGTCATAGAAAATCTCTACTTCTTGAATTTAAGAATAGGTGAAAGGAATATATGGACATTTACCAGGATAAGCCAAGGTCTAGCTCTTAGGCAATCAGAAACCATTATGGTAACATATAATATACCTAAACAAATAATTATTTACTAAGTTTAAAATTATATTTTAAATAAATCACCAATGCATACTCTTTACCTGTGTAGCTAGCTTTTAAAATAATGATTAAATTAATTTGATTAATATAGTTGTTTTATTTAACACTCTAAAATATATCCATCTCAGGGTAAATTTTAAGTGTTGGGTTGGAACTGAAGGCTGTCTTAGAAACAAGGACCAGAGGGTGTCAGTAAAGGGTAGAAAGCTCTCTGGATGAATAAAGGTAATTGTGTGCTTTCTGCTTGAATCAGTATGTGTAGTTTCTTTAGTTTCTACTAGATAGGATATAAGAGATTTTTTTTAAGTGAAAAAAAAAAAGTTGTTTTGACCATAGTAACAGAGCAAAGGCAACTATAAAAATGGCTTTTCAAAGTTAAGCTTGATTGGGTGATGTGAACCATTTTAATGCCATCAGAGAGTGTCCTGTAGTCCAATAGCAAGTGAACTAAAGCATTATTCCACTGACATGTTTGACAAGTTTTGGTTCTGAAGTGGTTTTCCTGAATTTTTCCATTTTGTTCTCTATAGCATGGCACAAAGCTTTGGTTTCTTCTAATCCTCTGAACAATATCTCCTTTTTAATTTTTTTCTTTGACTTTAGATATTTTTTTATCAAGTCAGAAGGTCCTTTATTTCCCTTCATGATTTTAAACATGTCAGAATATTTCAATAATCTGACACCTTTAAAATGTTCATTTCAGTATCTAAAGTTTATATTGCTGTTTCTCTTATTCCTAAAGCTAAGAATATTTAGAATTTTTTTTTATTTTTTGATATCTCCTTGTTTTTTTTTTTTCTGTTCCATTCTTTATAAGTGTTCTGATATGTTGTATGAACTTCTTAGCAGGTTATAACAGGAAAGAGGCTGGTCGGAAGCTCAAAGCAGTAGAGTCCCTGCAGAGGTTTATTTTCTGAGCATCTGTGATCAATAACTCTACATTAGAGGCTTGTGCATTTTAAAAAATAATGAAATGCATAAAACTCCTTAACACTTAAGTCTCATGACTTTAAAAAAATTTTCAAAATCTAATCAATCCACTTCTTAATCTCCCTTCAACCTTTTCTGTATATTGTCTAATTTCAATTTTCAAGATTTTCAAAAAAGCCATTCTGTTAACATAATATTTAATAAATTTCTTTGTTTTAAAGTTATGATTTGATAGGGTCAACAAAAGAAATGAGCTATAACTACTTTGCCAGTGTTTAGGGATTCAGTGACTATTAGAAGAATTTTATAGTAACTTTATTAATTCATCCATTTACTTTCTAAAAGGATTAAAATTGGTCATTGAAGTAGAGGTAGATATAGAAATCAGATGTGGGGATAAATTATATCTAGCTAACTTGTTACGGAAATTCTATGAATTTACGTTCCTATCTTTCTTAATAGTTGAAGCAGCTAAAGTAGGGAGTTTTCAGTTGTAACATATACCTTGCATGTTCTTTAGTTTTATGTATTGCAATTCATTTATAGTAGCCTTTCTATCTGCTGCTTCTCACACTTCAATCTGGCCATTACATAAAGGTTCTCTCTTTTTCAATACCTTGAAATAGAAATGTGCTATAACTTCATCCCCCAAAATAATACCACAATTCTGTTTGATTTAGGGAATATTTAAAATCTTTTCCATATAACCTGGTATGTATGTGTGTATGTGTGTGTGTGTGTGTGTTCACACCTATAGGAAATCCTAAGTAGCATAAGATTACCTGATATTTACTTAGGACTTTGAAGAAACTTGTACTGACACTCTCTATGTGTGATTTTCCTAATACAGAATTTTTTAAGAGCGCTCACACGATTATTACAAAAAACTAAAAAAGGCATAATGGAGAAGAATGGAAAATAATTGTGTGTGTGTGTGTGTGTGTGTGTGTGTGTGTGTGTGTTTTGCTTTTTCATTTGAAAGCAAAGGGGTTAATGTGGCTTTTGTTGATGAGTTTTACCTACTGGCTTTTCAAAAATCTTTATGTATGTGAATACGTTCATCGTGAATATACTCACTTAATTGGTTGAAGAACTTGGACATTCCCAAATGGGATCAATTGCTCAGTAAGATGTTCTGTTATGGAAAGAGTTACGGATGATGTTGGTTCACTCTCCCCCTTGTGCCAGGTAAGGGCATAAATATTTCTCAACTTTCTAAAAAAATGATCCTATAAAGCCTCATTCCATGGCATGATTTATTATATGTTTGGATGAACCTCATGCTCAATGAAACATTACCTGTTCCTCTTTGATCTTGACTACCAATGTTCCTTTTCAAGTTATGAATAAAGAAATCAGCTACTTATTATCCAGGTTGAACCTTACTAAGTTTCTGGAGGCAACAATGTATGGTGGGGTAGGTACAGATGGAAACATTTCCTTCAATTTGAGGAGTTGAGGACAATCTTTCCTGAACCATGAATGAAAAAAGTTGATCTACATAAGTGAATCCATTGTACAGGGACCAAGAAGCTACTCTCTAATCCTTTCACCTTTTTATCTACTAATGAGGGAAAACATTTGACCTTCCCATCAAAGGTTTAACAGAAACATCCCCAGCAACACCTAACATTAGAATATCCTGATTACTATAGATGGTAGTTGGAGATATAATTTTTCTGTGCTATTCAATTGACAGATGAATTAATGAAAATATGAATAATATTGACAGGTGTTCTGAATATACTGGTATAGGTTGTAACATTCAACATGTAACTACCAAGCCCCAAAATTGACATAATGGAATTTCTAATAACAATGTAACAATAAGTGTTATTGTTATTATTATTATTAGTGATAATAATAATTTACTATTACAGTCATTCATAGATTTGTCCAAAATCCTTTACTATACTGCTGTGAATCTGGGTGGCATGTTGACTTTTTCATGGAGATTTACTTTTCTTCTCTCTTACATTTGCCCAACTGCATACTTTTTTTTCAAGGACTAAGTAAATAAAATGAAACCCCCAACTAGACCTTCCTAGTAAAACTGTATAAAGAGCATATAAAAGAGTATTTCCATGTATTGTTAATTTTCTAATTTATCATAAATATAACATATCAATGACAAGGTTTGTTGAGAGACTGAAAAATTTCAAACAATGCAGAATCAGATTCAACCCCCAATGATTCAAATGAGCATAATTTGAAAGACTCTGAAGAAGCAAGTGAATGACAATCTATAATCACCCTGCTTAGTTTAACTGGAGTTTCAATATTATAAAATATAACAAAGGTGGTTTCCAACCTACTTGAATGCAGGAAACACTAAAAATCCATCTCCTAAGAAACTTCTCATTTAATCAAAGCTAAATCTACTTTTATATTTGTATAAAATACTTCAAATTTTCATTGCTCTTCATTGGTTAGACTCTTATCTTCCCATCAAATGTGTATTTTTCATATATATGTGTGTGTATACATATATAGTGATTTATATATTTGCATTTCTGATATTCAGTTTTATGTAGTTGCCACACCATAGCAATGGTCACACAGACCTATTGAGTGTTGAACCTGGGGTAGACCTTTAACATTATCTAGTCCAAACTCCCTTTTTACAGAGGAAGGAACTGAGCTCCAAAGAAATGAATTGGCTTATCCAGAGTCATATAGTTGGTTAAGTCAGAGCCAGGATTTTTCAACTAATCCCTTGAATCCCATTCCAGTTATATTTAATACTATAAACACTCTTTAAGGTGAGATCATAGTCCATTTTCCCCAAAGCCTCTGGGATGTAGCTTAGTGTAATAAGCCTGTAATTATCATTTTTTATTACATATACATTTGTAATTCTGTTGTTCTCAGAAACATTGTGAGTGTGGACATATACTTGGAGGAAGCTTCTGATGTCACATTTTCCATAATGGAAAGTCCAAAGCTTACCAAATCAGCGTCAATTTATTGAAATATTTTGCTGATAGATCTTGAAGCCTCATAGCTGTTAATTCTGAATGACTTAAGAGCACAGGAGAAAAGTTTGAAGACATCATTCAACAGATCGACAATGATCATTTGGCAACAAGGAGTAATGTTAAGCCAAACCTCAGTTCAGAAGCAAGCGATGGGTCAAGGAAGTAGGGGATTTGAAAGTTGACACCAAGCTTTGGCAATATCTCAGCTAAAATGATCTTCAGTGTACATCTAACTATATGTTTAAGGGACCAACCATTTTCTTTTGTCAATAGTTGCTGAATAGGCACTTTATTCAGAGTGATAAAATGTTCAGTTGTTAGGGCACTCAATGAAATGGAAACTATAATTCACGTAAAGCAGCATAGGCAAGGACTAACTTCTCCATTATTACAAACTTGGATGGAGATAGCAAAAATAAAGATAAGTTGCTCTGGGAAAAAAAAAGATTTTCTAATAAGTTTTTCAAAAGGAGGATGAATTGTAATCTCAAGTAGTAGGCACCAATCTCTAGGGGTCATCTAGGAATGCAAATAAACTGATATTGTACAAGAATGGATTTCTTTGCTGCAGTAGGAAATGAACTTGGCACAGAATAGAATTGATGCTGTAACAACATTAAATGGGCGTTTTGAATGATCAAAAAATATTAAGCTCAGTTTTTCCTAACTTCTTTTAAAAAGCTGTGAGGTATTTTACTTTGGAAAATAAATTTATTGAATCAGAGAAGGGAGAGAATCTTCTTGTTCTAGTAGCAAAGTCAAAAATTACATACATTCTGCTCTTTTAATATAGCAAAATACTTTATTAAATATCCACAATCAAATTATTAGGTGACTAAATTAACTTTTCTGGTAATATGTCTAAAACTAGAGATGTCAAAAATTCCTCCATGGGAAAATCACTGAGGCTCTTGATAGATAATTGGAAATAATGAGATGATACATTTTTTTTAAAAGAAGAACATTTCAAACCAATGACAAATATGATCAGATCACATAGTCCACTGTATTTTAAGCTATTCAAATACTCTCACAGATGACACTTCCTCAGGTTTTAACTGGTAAATATTTTTAGAAGTTTATTTTTTTAATTAGTTGAGAGATAAAATGTGGAACCACTCTTTTTGCTTTGTATATGCCATATGAAGATGATACTGAGATGTAGCTGCCATTTATGTTAGTAAATATTGCTAAAACAGTGTATAGCTTGTAGTCTCTTCCACAATGAGTATGCAACATGTATACATTATTGAGCACAGTTTTGGCAGTTTTTTTTAAATACTGGAAACTCAAAGGACTCTAAACAAATTAACTTCAAAGCGGCTGGCTTGGAATGCTTCAATATTTTCAAAGAATAATTGGCTTACCAAATTGGTTTGGGAATAGAAGTTTCTTGGTATTATAAGACACATGAACCAATATTGGTCTTATGTATTCTTACTGCATAAAAATTATAAAAAAAGAAATATTTTTATTTTGCACTCTTCCCTCTGGGCTTCCTGGGAAATACCCTAGAGAGCAAAATAAATGAAAAGTAATACATACCACGAGGTTTAAAAAAGCTAACAATAATTAAGATGTAAAAATTTTAGTATTGGATATAGCCCACAGGGATGTTGGTATTCATGTTCTTCTTCCAACTGAATCATCCCACCTATGAATATTGCACAGCATTGATTCTCTTAACTGCTGCTTCTGCTTCCCAGAATGGCAAAGTTATGTTGCAGTAAGTTGTGCTTCTAGATTCAGTTACTCATCATGAATTTCCTTAGTGGCTTTTTTCTCATTAAACTTTGGATTTTGGTTCCTAATTCCATCTATTCTTGCAAATCTAAGTTGAAATGAATGTGGCTACAGTTTTAGTCAATGTTTGGTATGCCTTTATATCACTGTGGATGTTTCCACTTGGCTATCAGTGCTGGTTACAAAGTATAATAAGGTGACCATTATGCTGAATAGGACTTTTTGTTGTTGCTCTTGTTGTTGTTGGTGCTCAAACCTGCAAGATTTTATTGGTGCCGACAGGAACTCTCAGAATGGAAATCCCATCTACTAGAGCAGAAGGGTTATTGTTGTTTAATTGATCACTTTAAAGTTGCCTAAGGGCAGAAACAAGTTACATGACTTGTCTCCATACTCACACAACTAGTGTATGTCAGAAGAAGGGATTGAACTCAGGTCTTCTTAATTAAAAAGCCAACCCCATAGTCACTACACCACGCCTTCTCTCCTAGTACTCACTAGAAAACATGTGATGCTTTTGCCTGGAATCTGATGTCACCAAGATTACAGTTTCAGTCTGACAAAATATATACTGCCTTTCCTGGTAAGGTTCCCTTCCCTCCCTTTGCTATTATTGCAGTTTGAGGGTAATATTTCAATAATTTAACAAGTTGGGAATTTTATCAGTTTGTTTACTTCCTCCACCACCAATACTGATCACAACTCTACAAAATAATAAATAACATTTGTGTAGTGTTTGTGTACTATTTAAATGCCAAGCAGTATGTTAAGTGTTTTACAATTATTATCTCATTTGGTCCTCACAACAAACATAGAACATAGGTGTATTACTACCCCCATTTTACAGATGAGGAAATTGAGTCAAGCTGAAGTAAAGTGATTTGACACATAGCTAGTGTCTGAGTCTGGATTTGAACTGAGGTCTTCCTGATTCCAGGCTCCACATGCTATTCATTTTAGCACCTAATTGTCTCATTGTCTTAGTAGATGATGTCCATCTTTGGTAGTTACCAAACATGCTACACAATGGAGGCAAGTTTTTCTGTTTTGTTTTGTTTTGTTTTTTAATTATATCTTTGTGAATTTTCTACAGTTGGTTACTAAAGTAGATGTATGCTTTCATCTCTTCCTCATTACTCTAGTCAGGCTGATAAATAGCTTTCACCATGTTCTGATTATTTATTTGCCTATGGCACTTAAATACTTTTTAAAAATTTGGAAAGCTATATATTTAATATATCCAATTTTTTAAAAATTTAATTTCCATCTTTTTCTTGAAGCTAGATCAGTAGCATCAACCACCTTTTGTATAAAATGAAAATTGAGGCACAAAACTGAGAATAATTTTCTTAATTACAAGTCATATTTAATACAGGGCCATGAGTGTAAATGTAATACTGAATTGTTCTTCCTGCCAAATAAAGCATCTTCAAACAAAAAATTACTTAAGTCATAAAGCTTAGATCTGATATTTAATATTTAATAATCTGCAGGTTCCATGTCTCCCTCTATAACCAGCTGATAGAAGAAATGATATATTTGGAGTCAGAAGACCAATGTTTGAATTCTAGTTTGCTCCCTTTTTTCCCCGTGTGACCTTGGTCCAGTAACTTAATCTTCCTAGGCTCCAGTTTTCTCATTTGAAAAATGATGGAACTGGGCTAGATGATCTTTAAGGTAACAGAGTAGATAGAGCACCATTCCTGTTTTCAGGAAGACTTGAGTTTAAATCCAGCCTCAGACACTTACTAGTTATGTGAACCTGGGCAAGTCGCTTAACGTTTTTCTGCCTCAGTTTCCTCAGCTGTAAAATGACAATAATAATGGCATTTACCTCCCACAGTTGTTGTGAGGATCAAATGAGTTAAATTTATAAAGATTTATATAGCACAGTGGCTAGCACATTTGTTCAGTCGTGTCTGACTTTTTCATGACCTTATGGACCGTATTGTCACTCAGGGTTTTTTCAGCGAAGATTTGCCATTTCCTTCTACTATGGATTAAGGCAAACAGAAGGTAAATGAGTTGCTCATGGTCACAGACTTAATAAGTGTCTGAGGCCAGATTTGAATTCAGGGCCAGTAATCTGTGTACTGGGCCACCTAACTTCCTCCTATAGCTGGCACTTAGTAGGTGCTTATTCCCTCCCTCCTCTTTCCAGCTTTCTAATTCTAAATCTATCATTTATCACTCATCTTAACTCACATTTTCATTCTCACTATAGTCACTCAAATCCCTAACTCTCCCTATATCATTAAATCTATCACTCCTGCTTCAACCTATAATTATCCAGTGTAACTTAAACTGCCCTCTGCCCTTACCTCCTTGATGTGCTATCATTCATAATGCAAAAAGTAACATTTTTTAATAGTACAATCCCTTTTCTTTTTCTCTCTAGCTTCAAAAGCCTTTTATATGTTTGTTCATTCTTTCCTCGTCTATCTCTAAGGAAGTTTTTTTTTGGGGGGCTATAGTTAGCTTTTCTCCTGCCCCAACTGATGTACTGAATTTTGCCTCCTCTTATCTCTTTGCATGCCATTTTACCATTCCCTCTCTTGCCCTTGTTTTCACTATGTTTTTATATGTTGACTATTTCCCTTTTGCCTACATTTGTGTTTATTAGCTCTAGTGCTACTGAAAGGTGGCTCACTTGACCCTGTTACCCCAGTAAGCTATCATCCTACATCTCTTAATTCTTTTTTTTTTGCCAAATTCCAAGAAAGAATCCTAATAACTAACCTTTATATTAATCTTTAAGGTTTGCAAAATCCTTTACATGCATCTTATTATTTGATCCTCACAATCTGGTGAGCTAATTGCTTTTATTAGCCTTATATTGCAGATGAGGAAACTAAGATTCAGAGATGTTAAATGTGATATTGAGCCATTGGAATTTATTGAATGGGGGAAGAGTAGAGAGATAATATATTTATATCTTCATTTTAGGAAAATCAATTTGACAGTTGAGTGGAGGATGGATTGGAAGAAGAAGAGACTTGAGGTTGGGAGTACAGATGGGTGGACTATTGTAATAGTCCAGGTGAAATTGTCAAGAAGGCCTTCACCAGGATGGTTGCAGTGTCAGAGGAGAGAAGGGAGTATATTAGATGTTATGAAGGTTAAACTTCTGCACTTTACTCATATGTGTGTGTGTGTGTACATATATATATATATATATATGTATATATATGTATATATTATGGAGTAAGGATAAGAGGGAGTGAAAAGTCAAGGATGACTCCTAAGTTGGGAACCTGAGGGAGTGACTAGAATGATGGTGGTACTCTTTATAGTAGTAGGGAAGTTAGGAAGAAGGGAAGGTATATAGGAAAAAACAATTAGTTCTTTTGGACTTTTTGAACTTAAGCTGTCGATAGGGCATTCTATATGAACTGTTAAAAGACAGTTGGTGATGCGAGTAGAGTTTAGGAGGTCAGGGCTAGGTAAGTAGATCTGAGGTCTTCTGCATAGAGATGATAATTTATACCATGGGAGAATAATGGTGCTAAAAACTTTGAAATGCATATTTTCTTTTGCAAGTTTATTTTTTAGATTGTAGCTAAAATTCTAAGTATGCCACTGTTACCACTGAACTGGATGTCCAATAGATATCTTAAGCTCAATATGTCCAAAATAGAATTCATTATCTTTCTCCCTGAGCCCTCCTTCTCTCCTAACTTCTTTATTAGGGTAGAGGGCAACACCATCCTCCCAGTCCTTCAGGCTTACAACCTAGGAGTCATCCTGAATTCCCCGTTATCTCTCACCCCTTAATATCCAAGCTGTTACTAAAGCCTATTTCACCCTTTCAGCCTCTCACCAGTTAGCCCTCTTCTCTCCTCTGACATTACCGCCATTCTAGTGAATGGCCCTCATCACTTCATGCCTGGATCATTGCCATAGCTTGTTGGTAGGTCTGCCTGTCTCAAGTTTCTTCGCACTCCAATCTGTCTTCCATTCAGCCACTAAAGTGATTTTCCTAAAATTCAGGCCCAACCAATCATGTCACTCCCCTATTTGATAAACTCCAGAGTGGCTTCCTATTGCCTCCAGGAACTAGTACAAAATGCTCTATTTTTCATTCAAAGCCTTTCATATCCTAGCTCCCTCCTACCTTTCACCTTACTTCCAACAACATAGTCTTCCAGTGATATAGGGATCCTGACTATTCCTTGAAGAAGTCACTCCACTTCTTGGCTCCTGCCATTTTCTCTGACTTTCTCCCAATCCTGAATGTTTTTCCTCTATCACTCACACTAATGACTTCCCTGGCTTCCATTAAGTTCTAATTAAAATCCTGCCTTCTACAGAAAACCTTCCCCTACTCTTCTTAATTCTAGTGCCTTTACTCTGTTAATTATCTCCTATTTATCCTGTATATTGCTTACTTTGTACTGATTTGTTTGTATGTAGTCCCTCCCATTAGACTGTAAGCTCCTTGAAGACAGAAACTGTCTTTTGCCTCTTTTTGTATCCTCAGTGCTTAGCATGTAGTAGGCCCTTAATAAATGTATATTGATTTATTGATGATTGATTGAAAAAAGACATTGCATATTTGTTATTGCTCTTGTTAAGATGGGCTTTCTGGTTCAACCTGTACTAGAAG
Organism: Vombatus ursinus; assembly: GCF_900497805.2. Classification (NCBI taxonomy): domain Eukaryota; kingdom Metazoa; phylum Chordata; class Mammalia; order Diprotodontia; family Vombatidae; genus Vombatus; species Vombatus ursinus. Next base: position 249,607 of record NW_020947390.1, read on the forward strand.
TAAGATGATTTCACTGAAGTTTGCAGAATGGAAAAAAAAATCTGTTACCTCTTTGTGGGAAAAAAAAATAATTAAAAAGGAGGCAGTTTACCAAGCCTTGAAAAATGAACTTCAAATATTTGTTAACAACATAGTTTTCATTTGGTTCAAGAGAAATTAGTATTTAACTTTAAGTTAGGCTTTGAACAGTTGCAATCTGGTGCCCCAAAATGGACGATTCTACTATAAAACTAGTAATATTGCTATCCCTAAATGATCACTGTAATGATTTGCCATATGCATTTGCACAGAGGAGTAAAGAGCTACCCTAAATGAAGATGAAAAGAACCAGTTATGAGAGCCACAAAGCACTAATAGTTTAAAAAATAAGAACAGTAATTCAGTTTTTTTTATATTGTGCTTTAAGGTATATAGATCATTTTGTAAAAACTGATTATAAAATATGACTAAATCTGATGAGAACCTATTGCATACCTAGTCTCCATTGAATTTAATGGAGAATACAAGAAAAATAGAATATCTGTATCTGTCCTTGAAGTCAGATTCCTAAGAGTAAACATACAAACATAAAACAATTAGCTTCCAAATATAAAAGTCCTAATAATGTGGTGTAGTACTCTGGGAATTTTAAATGAGGAAAAATTACTGTAAAGTGAGAGTAATTAGAAACCCTTCAAGTTGGAGGCATGGTTAAACCTGATCCTTATTTTAATTTTAAAATAGTAGGAATTATCTGGGCAAAAATGGAAGATAAGGCTACATTTTTGGTGGAGTAATAACATAGACTGAAAGCAGAGATGTAAGTGATTACGGAACATAGAGACAGAAAGCAAATAACTTAACCATAGTGTAGGCACCATTTGTAGAACATTAACAGGCTAAATAGAGCACAGGTTCTGGGTGCATAGTGGGTTTTCAATAAGTGTTTGTTGAATTGAAGTGAATCAAATTAAATATAAAAGATAGTGCAGTTGGAAGTCCTTGAATTCCACAATGAGACATCTACAGAAAAATAAATCGTTGAAAATTCTGATTCAGGGAACAATAACTCACATTTCAATAGGCATTAAGGAAACCAAAGTGTGTGCGTGTGTTTTTTTTTTTTTTATTTCAGTAGCCCTATGAGGTAGTACAAATAATAATACCCCTACTTTGCCCATGAGGAAATAGAAACTCTGAGAGGTTGAGTGCCCTTGTAAATGTCTAACGCATGAATCAAATCCAGAATTGTCTCCAAGTCAAGTTCTGCAGCCTATCACACACTGGGATGAAAAGAAAATTATTTTAGAAAGACAAATTTAGTAATTGTGTAAAATACATTAAATAGAGGAAGTCTAGAGGCAAGGAGGCAAGTTGAGGAATATTGCAGGAAAATAATTGAGAACTAAATTAGGAAGGTAGCTGATTAGGAGGATGTCCAGAGGAGATTAACAGAAAGTGGGAATAAAATAAATAAATCATAGGTGACAGATCAAGATAAAGTCCTTAGAATAGTAGTGATAATTGAAGACTTGAACATAGATAGTATTCCTGAAAAACATAATGAAAGCTAAATTCAGGCTCTATTTTCCTTGAAAGAGTTGATTCTAAATGTTCTCATTATAAACTAGAGAAGTGTGAGATTTAGACTAAGCATCTTAGTCAAGTTTATAACGAGAACGTTTAGAATCAACTGTCAAAAATCATGGAGTTGTAAGGGATCCTAAGAGAACATTTGGTCCAACGTTGTTTTTGAATTGGTGTATGTCCAAACCATATAGTACCTTAAAATTCGCATCTTAAATCTAGCACTGGTAGTTGTCTATAGTCTCTTGAAGATTGCTGGGAATGTACTCTCCACAGCCTTCTCCATAAATCTTAGGTTCAGTAATATTAGGAGATAGGAAAGATATCTAAATTGTGTATCCATTCATGAGTTCTCCAGTCCCCCCCCCCCAGGTATGGAGAACATTTATTTATTCAAGTTATCTTAGCAAAGTAAAGTCTCTTTAAGGTAATATATATGAAGGTACCTTTATTCTGGATTACTTCATAATAGCAGTTACTTTTGCTTGGCCTGAATTAAAGCAAAACATTATTATTTACACTCTTTGTGTCTTAACTTCTTTATATGTAAAATGGGGATTATAATACTTATACCTCATTTGGTTGCTGTGAGGGTAAAATAAGATGATACATCTTAAATACTTGTAAACCATAAGGCATTACATAAATGTCAATCCAAATACAAATATTCTTTACAGTTGTTTTTGTTTTAAAACAGTAATTGTAACTTTTGATTTGTCTTCACAGCCTGAATTAATTTAACATAGCTACTTCCTTTTTCCATTTTCCAAATTTGTTGACATAGGGTTTATTAACATAATAAAAATCTGATTTACTCTCTCGTCAGATTACAGATTGAGAACAGGAAATTTTTTTTCACAAGTCTTGTAGGTAGCTATCTTTCCCTCCTATGGATGCAGTGTCAACATGTAGGTAACAATAGAGCAGGTATCTGAATCTGGCTACTTTGGCTACAATATTGGCAGGAAATAAGCACACATTTTGTGATTTCCGTTGTGAATCATATGCTTCTTTGAAAATTTGTATCCTTCCTTTGTGAGCCACCAATATAACTATCCAGCTGGTCTATCCAGTCTCCACTGATAATTTAACTATTTCTGGGCATTCAAACATGAAGGAAGAAAATATGGAAAAGAATGATGTGTTCCAAAAGTTGAGCTAGTTCCCTATTAGAGATGTAGGATTCTGAGAAAAAGACAAGTGAAGAAAGCAGCAGACCAGACAGGAGAGGGAGCTGAGAGAAAGCAGTTGCATTCAGTTCAATGAGTAAGTGATTAAATAAATATTCATATCTTGAACTGTTGAAAGAAAATATGCCTGGAGATGATGTTTCAATCTAAAGTAAATGTGTCTTTTCATCATTTCTCTCTGTATTTGTTTTATATGATAATAGTCCTTAAGATATAATACATGGTTGATTTTCCAAGTTTTGTACAAAAATGTGATCTATTTGCTAATGCTCCACAGATGTTTAGAGTAAATATTGATTAAGAAGAAAAATAGGTGAATTATTGTGCTCTTTCTCCCCCTTCTTCTCACTTATGTTTCTTTATTCATCCTAGATAATCAAGTCCCTTTTCCTTTTCATGAGACAGAACAAAACTATTCATTTCTTAAGCCAACTGAATGTATTTCTATGTTTCTCTTGTAATCTTTTTTTTTTCTATTAAGGTAATATTTATCTTCATTTAATGCTTAGATGCATTTTTCTGGCTCAGAGAATTGTCTTTTTACAGGTATAAAATTTGCTGAAGTAGAACATTTACTTGGCAGATTATGTCCTTTCTCTAGAAATTCCTCTTGTGTCAGAAGTGCCTTTTCCCAGTTGATTTGAATACAAGTAGGCTGCTAGATTGGAGACAGCATGGCACGATGGAATGAGTGTTGGATGTAGAGTCAGAGGATTTGACTTTGAATCTTTGGTTCTATCTTTACTACCAATATGGCCTGGAATATGTCACTGTACCAATCTGGGCCTCAGTTCCTCATTTGTAAAAGGAACTGTTGGATTAAATGCACTGTATAAGGTCCCTTATAGTGCTAAATCTTTGATATCTTTTCTAGCTAGAAAGAAAAAAAAACTGATCAATTTTATGTTATTATATCCTTCAAAAAGTGAGTATATTTAAATTATCATTTCCTTTAATAGAGGAAATTAATTTCCAATATTACATGTGCAAATATACATAATGTCATTAGTTGTAATATAACAAACATGCATATATGCACATACATATGTGATTATTTTTATGTATGTGAATGAATGAATGAGTAAAAATATATAATTTTTAAAGCACTTACAACATACAAAGACTTTGCCCGAGGGAGATAAGATCTGGAAGATCCACTATGTTAGATGACTTTTAAGTGGGGTCCTGGCTATAGATATATCTGCTTTCATGGGACAGTCAAGCTATAAACGATATTACCACCAGTAACTAGCCACTTGGTGATGAAATCTTTGGTCATGACCAGTTGTGACCAAAGATTAATATAAATTAATTAAACAATTAATATAAAATAATTCTAATTTTTAGGGAACCACCTCTTGCTTTTGCAATGGCACTATGGCAGAATGATAAGAAAGGGGTCAGAAAGTAACCAGAATCCCAGTATTTTTAGAACATCTATAAAGATTCTCCTAACTGTTGCAACACTGAATGTGAGATTTTTGTCCAAAGACTAGAAAACATACTTGAGAGGAGAAATGAAATCATTTAAATATTTTCATCCTTATTCTAAATGTACCTAGGACACAAAAGAAAGTGAATGTAAATGAAAGGTATAACTCATATGTCCTCTGTGGAGAGACAAATAAAGAAGTTTATGTTTCTTCATTTTTTTTTGTTTTCTTTTTATTGTGTGTCCAAAAGTGACAAGAAATAAATTTCATAGCATACTGTTCACTTTGTACTGTATTGTGTTCATGATGAGAATTTATAAAAGTGCCCCTATGGACAGAATTGCAGCATACTTATCAACATATTTAGAGGATGATGAGGTTGAGAAATTCTATAAGGAACTTAGTAAGATCCTATAAATTCAATCAACATATACTTTAATACCGAGTGATATCAATAAAATGGTGCTCATAAAGAAGGAAAAAATTTTTTAAAAATATAATGTTCAGGACAAGGAAATGAAAAATATGAAAGGCCTCTATTATATTTCATTCTATTTTATCATATCACACAGACATCTCCTGTCTGTGTGTCATGAACACTTTCTTCAAGAAGAGAGTCAGAAAGCACCATGTTTGTCAAGGACCAAATCATGTCCCTAAAAACAAAATTAGTTATATCTTTACTGACAAGAAATGAATAGTTACTCAGTACCAAGTTTGTAAATTATTACAAGGTTGATGGAAGAATATGAATTGTATTACCTCAGAAAATGATGAGAAACAGTAGATAAAAGAAGTTTGCAAAAAAAAAACTTTATGGGAGGCACAACTAAGACATATTGTTATAAAAGTAAATCTGGAAAGAGCACAAAAAGGATGAAAATTTGAAAAGGTAATCATAATAATATTTCTATGATGTCTATTATATGCCAAGGCCCATGTTAGGCCCTTTTCAAATATTTGAAATGATATTTCAAATATCATTTGATCTTCACAACAACCTCGCAAGGTAGGTGCTCTTATTATCCTCATTTTATAGTTGAAAAAAGCGAGGCAAACAACTATTAACAGCTTAAAACTTGCCTGGGACTTTTGGGACACCCTGTACATGTATTTACTTGCTCTCATGTGGAAAATATCTTCCTAATATAGTGGTAACAATGATGGGAATTTTAGTCAAGGAGGCTTTTGATAAGTCTCAGATTATAGCAAATAGGTTATCCTGTATTCCATCTTTTTTAGAGCTTGACTTGTATCTATTACCACCAGCTTGGAGAAGACACATCCATTGTGCAAGTTTTTCTCCAATCGTAATTCAAAAAAAACATACCTTCAAATGAATCAGAAAAAAAATGAAACTGTTTGATATATATATGTATATACATATATCTGTTTGACTTTCTGATCTTGGCCATATCTGAGTTGCTTGTAATAGAAACAGAGATGAATAACATGGGCACAGTATGAATTGTGAAGAAATAGTTTTCATTTCATACATTATTTACAACTGCTATAGTAATTCCAAAAATTTAAACCCTTAAAAACAGAAAATGAGATGAATATGCATTACATTACAGGATATTATAAGAGATGTACTAGAATAAAGGTGGGGTGGGGGAATAGTAGTGCCTTACACAATGGGCCTAGATTTCACTGTTATATCATATTATAAGTTTTGATGACAATGTAAACAGCTGCATTTTTTAACTCAGTAAAGAATAAATTTAATTGCTAACTTCTAGTTCTCACAGGTAGCAAAGTGGTTCAATGTCTGGAGCCCCAGGCATGGAATCAAAAAAAATCTGAGTTCAAATCTGGCCTGAGACACTAGCTGTGTGACCCTGGGCAAGTTACTTAACCCCTCTTTGCCTCAGCTCCTCATCTGCAAAACAGGGACACACTGGAGAAGAAAGTGGCAAACTACTTCAGTATCTTTGGCAAAAAAACCCCTTGGACAAAGAGTCAAAGACAGCTGAAAAATGGAAAAAATAATAAGGTCTCATAAATATATTATGTATAAAAATTAGGAACTCATTAAAATTAATCAATTGCTCAGTGAATTTTCTGCATCAGTGACTAAAAATGTCATTAGAAGAGTGGGTAAAAACTTAAACCCCCATCAAAGAAGAATCTGCATCATGACTATTATTCTGGTCAACTGTCTCACAAATAACTACTCTGGCTAATTCAGAAGAAATTATTTTTGCACTAACAAATGATATTTCCCCCACAAATTCTGCATATTTTTGATTTACCTCTTACGGGACTTGACTTTGTCAACTGACTTAATGCCATACCATATTAAAAATGGCAAGTATATTATGTAGCAAAAGGATGAAAAAAAATCAAGATGAGAAGCTGAATTCCAGGTAACTCAACAGATTCCACAGCCTCCTGCTTCAGTGGCGAGTTTTAAGTCTGGGGCTTATATTATTATTATTATGCCCTTTGTTAGTTTTGTCCATCTGCCTTATGTCACTAAGACATCATCCATTGAACCACTGCTGCCTGAACATGAACATCCTGTAATCAATAGTTACCAACCTTAGGAGATATTATAGAATTATATAAAGGACCCATTCTCCTCTTTCTTCCTCCATTAGAAAAATGGAGAAAACTCATGCTGTTATTTATTGTATGCTTTTTGCCAGTATAGAAGATACCTGAAAGGCAAATAAAAGTAAAAATAAAAGCAAAAAGATGTAGGAAGACTTGCTTTTGAGATAAAGGGAAAATAAAGGGCCTGCAGGTGTTAAACACAGAGACATTAGACATAGTCACCTACATTTCTATCACACTGGTAATATTTTCTTATCTTCACTGCGCTTTTATAGAAAGTTGGGGAGTCTGTTAACACCAGGCAGGGCAAGTGAGATTATGTACCTGTCACTGAGCAGACTCCATAAGCAGAAAAATAGCAATAACAGTATGAGATTCTGCACTACTTCTGTTGAGAAATAGGCTGCCTGGAGATACTAGAAGCAAGATGTCGAAAAATTAAAAAGAAATTTTCTCTAGTATTCTCAAATTTCTATGAAAATCCCTAGATATATCTTTAAACGCTGAACATCTTAGATATATCAGGCAAAAAATGCCTCTAGCCCTTCCTATATATTGATCTACCTTTGTGTTGTGAATTGGAGTAAACAATCTTTAAGGTCCCTTCCACCTCTAAAATTCTATGATTCTCTGAGATAAAATATGGGAATGTCACAATAGCTCCTGAAGTGTTGTTGGAAGGGTCAGCCAGCCCTGAATTAGTTAATCAGGTTACCTTTGCTTTCCTTTCCTCATCTATACCACAATTGGTGGTACCAAAGAGATGAGCACATTTTTATGTCAGTTTTGAAATTATCTATCTAGCAGATAAGGAATGATAATCTAGGTACCTGGGAAGGCTGTTGCTGAAATGCTATTTAGAAACAAAACTCTCTATAAAATGGAAAAAGGTGATGAAAATAAAACAGAATGTATGGGCAAATTTAGAGTTATTGAGAGGATATGAAGAGGTAACAATTACTGAAACTAAAAGCATCTGAAGTTTTTTTCTACATATGTCTCTGTTCTCCAAATACAATATTTAATGAAATCCCCAAAGACCAGAAGGTGGTTTAAAATAATATAATTACTGCCAAAGGATCTTGAAACATTGTTGCAAGTGACTTTTTTTTAAGGCAATTAGGGTTAAGTATATTGCCCAGGGTCACACAGCTAGTAAGTGTCAAGTGTCAAGTATTTAGTCTGAGGCCAGACTTGGACTCAGGTCCTCCTGACTTCAGGACTGGTGCTCTATCCACTGTACCACCTAGCTGCCCCTTCAAGTAACTCTTATTCAGGGTTAGTTACACTAATACATGATGATAATAAAAAGAAATGCTATGTTAATGATTAATTTGACATAAACATATGATGAAGATGGTTGGTTGGTTGTTATGTATGTTGGGACCAAAGTACAGTGTGTCTGACTATAACTGATCAGACTAATAGGAGCTTGGAGGGCTCTCCCATAGATTGGGCACAAATAGTACATGTGAATATTTGGAGTGGAAATATCACTAAATTTGCACATTCCACATTTCTTTTGAGCTGCTGCAATTCTGCTTCACTCATAGAGCACAGAGTCTTTAATGTAAGCATACCATGGGTGGTTCTTTGCCAGTGTCTCCCATGTCTCACAATAGATTCCAATAGATTCAGAGAGACCTCAAGAGAGTCCTAGTATCACTTCTTCTGACTCCATGTCAACAATTGCCTCGTGTGAGTTCTCTATAGAATTATCTTTTAGGCAAACATAGGTTTGGCATTCGAAAGATGTGACTAGATCATTGGAGTAGTGCGCACTGCAGTCGAGTTTGAATGCTTGGCAGTTCAGCTCAAGAAAAGGACCTCAGTGTATGGTACTTTATCTTGCCCGGTGATCATCAGAATTTTCCTAAGACAATTCAAATGCAAGAGATTCAGTTTCCTGGCATGGTGCTGCTATACTGTCCCGGTTTCATAGGCATACAACAATGAGGTCAGCACAATAGCTCTGGAGAGTAGACATTCAGTTTTGTAGTCAGTTCAATACCTCCTTTGGATCCTCCCAAACACTAAGCTAGTTAGCTCTGGTAATGTGTGTCCACCTCATCATCTATGTGTTAATTCCTGGAAAGTAACCTCCCAAGGTAAGTGAACTTATCCACAGTATTCAAAATTTCTACATTTGCTTTAACTCATGGATCCACATATGTATGTTGTGGTGCTGGCTGGTGGAGAACCTCTGTTTTCTTGGTGTTAATTGTTAGGCTAAAATTGGCACAAGCAGTAGAGATTCAGTCCATATTTTGTTGTATGTCAGCCTCAGAGGCTACATTGAGTGCACAGTCATCTCTGAACAAAAAGTTGCACACCAACTCTCCCTCTATTTTAGTCTTGGCTTGTAAGCCATTTCAAGTTAAATAAATTACTATCAGTGCAGTAGCTGCCCTTGATGCTTTTTTTGTCCTCATTGAAGGCTTCTGATGACATCACTGGAAACATCATGCTAAAAAGCATGGGAGCAAGCACACAGCCCTACTTCACCCCATTGGTGACTGGCAAAGTGAGAGAGCAAGCATGCTGTCATGGAACTGGCATCCAATACTGATGAACTTCTCTTGGTGAACAAATTTTGCCATGATCTTCCACAAGCCCTCATGACCGACAATACTAAAGATCTTGGGCAGATCAATGAACATTGTGTACAGAATTCTGTTCTGCTCCTGGCATTTCTATGATGATGATCTAATCACCTGAATATTCATTTTTGAATAATAAATGCTGACATTATGTAACACTTATATTGTATACTGTGCTTTGCATGCTTTATTTCATTCAAACCTCACACAACTGTAAGGTAGGAACTTTAAGTGTTATCATCTGCATTTATAGGTGACAAAAATGGACTTCACAGTGATTAAATGAATTGCTCAGGAACGTACAGCTAGTATGTAACAAAGTCAAGATTCAAACTTCTATCGTCCTGACTCCAAGTCTGGCACTCTTTCCCCATGTTGCTGCTCATATTAATCAAGACCTTAACTTTTTTTTATTATATTCATATAGTTTTTATCCTATGACCTACTGAGTAAATTTCAAACAACTCTGTATGAAATTCATAGCCCTCCATAATATGGCACCACCCAACTTTTGCATCATCTTCTTCCAATCCTCTCTTCCTTGTACTCGTCACTTCTACCAGCTGTACTCTACTATATCCACAAATTGCTAGTGTTTTTCTGCTTCCCTATCTTTACTCATGTTATTGTCTATAGTTAGCTTGCCACACATCTGTTTTTCTCTCATTCAAAGAGTCACAGGATTTCAGAGTTGGGTGGGAACATCCAGGACTATATACTCCAAAACATACTTGAAAAAGAACCACCACCAACCTCTTCCACACGTGAGCACAAGTACACACACACACACACACACACACACAATATGGTTCATAAGTGGTCATTCAGTTTTGTTTGAAAACCTCCAGCAACCGCCACCTGCCTTCAGAGGGAATTCATTCCATTTTTCATAACTCTTCTTTTTAGGATGTTTTTCAGGAAGACCTGAATTGAAATTTGACATCACATAGTTACTAGCTGTGTGACCTTGGGCAAATCACCTAACTGTTATCTGCCTCAATTTCCTCAAATGTAAAATGAATATAATGATAACACCTACCCCCCAGGCTTGTTTTAAGAAAAAAATTGTAAAGTGCTTAGCACGGTGTCTAGCACATAGTAGGTATTTATTCCTTTCTCCTTTCACTTCAAAATGACTGCCATGGTGCCTTTTTTGAGTTACCTCTTTTTTTTTTCCTCTGCAGAACAGCTGTAGTGTCTGGACACATGATAATTTGTCTGCATTTTTTGAAAAAGGAAATACCAGTTACTGAATGTAGATAAAGAGAAAGGAAATACCAGTTATTGAACATAGATTAACACTAAAGATGAGGTCTGCCCAGGACCAAATTTAAGGCAATTAATACTTCCCTCATTCTGGACACTGTCCCTTCTAGAATTTAACATGGGGAAATAGTAGCTTTTTTGAGTGATAATTCATACTGTTGATTCATACCCTGGAGGTTATTATAACTCTATCCCAAAATTATGAAGCTGATTTAAATTAATTTGACTTATGTTTATTAGATTGCAAATCCCTTGAGAGTGGGGTCTCCTTTGTTTCGGTCTTTCTCCCCAGAACTTAGTGTAGTATTTTGCACATAGTAAGCAACTGACAAATGCTAGTTATTTTTTGTCTTATTAGCAATATACTTAATGTTATTTCAAATGTTGATGCATAAAGCCTTAGGCCTCATATGAAATATGTACTGTACACAGTTTAGCTAGTGTGATATATAATGAAACTCATTAGATACATTCATTAGATATACCCATTAGGGTGAACATAATCTGAAATTTTTACATTTTATGTTTTAAACATCATTTTAGAGGTGATTATGAAAAAATACAATTTTGAAAATTCAGTTAATAATAACTACAATAAAAGAAGAGAAAACATATTTTTTTTGGTAGGGAATTAAATGAAATATTTTACCTGCAGAGTATGGTCTGGCATTGCTCTATAGAGATGTTACAAATACATTACAATCAATCAATAAACATTTATTAAGTACCTGATATATGTTCCAGGCACTGTGCTAAGCTCTAGGGATACAAAGAGGCAAAACACAAAAGATGTTAGTGTTGGGTAGTTACCTACAAGAGAATAGAACGAAAATAGAAAATTTCAGAACTAAAGACAATCTTAAGAGACTACCTAATGAACTTATCTTAGCCCATTCATTTTAGAGTTAAGGAAACTGAAGTCCAAAGAGTTTAAATGGCTTGTCTAAGGTCACACAGGTAAATAGTGGAACTTCAGTACAAAGACAGGCCATCTAGTTTCAAATCCTCTGCTGTTTCCACTGCATCATGCTTTGTCTATAAATGTTTCATTGACACTTGTCTAAAATGTTCTAATAGAACCTTGGTACTAACAGCTCCCCAAAATGTTTTTGTTGAAAAGGGACACTTTCTGTTTCACAGGGATAAAACAGTGTTTGCTTACAGAGAAAATCTGACATGGCTGTTTAGAGTCCATTCCTGACAATGAAGATTCATTGTTTCAGTTTCTTCTCCAGCATGTTTCTCTATTTCCCTAGGGACCTATGAAATCCTTTAAAACAGAGTGCATTTAAATTTCTCATGACTATTCCAAGGTCTCTTAGATGGTAGATGATCTCTTCTCATCACTGAATGGTTTGTATCCTCCACAGACATAGACTTCCGAGTTTTAGACTTGGGATCAGAAAATCGAGTCCCAAATCCTTTCTCTTATGTTTGGTAGATATATGATTCCAAGCAAGTCTCTTCATGTCTCTGAGACTTAATTTCCTCATCTACTTAATGGGGATAATATTACATATATCATCTTCTTGTTGAGTAAATAGGAGGCTTACTTGAGATAATGTGAGTAAAACACTTCAAACAATTTAAAGCCCTAAATAATCAGTCATCTTCATCATCCGTCCATCCATTCATTTGTCAACCAACACTTATTTACTAAATACCTTCCTTTAGTCACTGTGTGCTATGAGGGGAGGCAAAGACAAAAGTGCAAAAGCCTTTCCCCCTATTGAGCTTTTTATATCCTACTGGGTAGAAAACCTATACATATATAAACACATAATTAAATACAAGGTATCGAGGGGCATTATCTTCTGGGAGGCATTAACATTGTCATTATGGCCCCAAATACTCTTTTCCTTCAATCCTGGAAGGATCTGACCAAAGACTCACTTACTACCTCTGAGACAGAGGACAAGAAAAATTTTGTTAGAAGAATAGGAAGAATTTGGTTGACAGTTATGCAATAGAAGACAATTTTTAAAATTGCTCTAATCTATTAGGTCAGATGACAACTTCATGGTCTTTATGTTGAAGTAGGAAATATGTTCTAATTTTGGAGAATTTTGGGAAAAGAAAACGCATGTTAAAATTGTGCTCTATAGCACTTGTGTCTGTGCAATTCATTTCGTACATAGTCTTTATGAATTAGAAGACTGAAACAAAGTGCCTTAAGAATTTCTCACTGGCAACTTGTTCATTTCATTATGTTACAGTATTAGTATAATTAGAAATTATACTATCAAAGATCAGGTGGGATGTATTTAGCCTGAGAACAGTGGGAAAACATAATGACTTATAATTAGGAAATGGTCATTTGATATTAATAAAAAAGACTATGGAGAAATTTGTATTTAATAAGGAATCTAAAACATAGTTAGTATTTAATTCTTTAATGTCTTTCACCAAAGAATCTCAATTTACTTTATGGCCGTTAACTAAATCTTCTTAATGTCCTAATATTAAATATTATCATATTTTTCATATTCAGGTCTTTCTCTTCTGAAAACTGAAGCATGTTAATTTTAAGTGAATTGTAAGGGGTTACAGAAATGGTCAAACACAAAATTGAGCTTAAAAGTAAAGGCATTAGGAACCATGGACTTGAAGGTCTATGATTAAGAAATTTTGGCGTATATTCCTGGTTCAGTGTGATAAATTTCTTAAATTCAGTATCCTCAATTTCTCTCCATACAAAACAGAATTTTATTTTTAAAGTGCATACAAACTGAAAAGCATTACTCAGATGATTAATGAAACACTGTTGATAGAAAAAGGCTTTGAAGTTTCCAGAAAATAGCACCTATGCTAGAGACATGCCATAAAGACAAATTCCAAGTCTGTATAGCTACCCCTAATCTTTATTTTTGACTCCAGTTCCATAATACAAGGAGATAGCTGTATATCATCACCTAGATGTCTCTTAGATATCTTAAATTCAACATCTCCAAAATGAAACTCATTACATTCTCCCCTAAGTCCATATTCCTCCAAACTTCCTTTTTTCTGGTCATCCAGGTTTGTTTTTTTAGAATAATCTTTGGCTCTTCCCTCTCCATTACAAGTCTTTTCTACTCCTACTTTAGGGCATGATTCTCATTCATCTCCTTTCCGTCATTCATAATCTTTGATCAGGCACTCACCCATTACCTTTTCCTGGTCAGTTGCAGTTGTCTTTACTGCTATGACTTCTATCCAATCAATCCTACACAGAACTGTCAAAATGGTTGGACCTCTAAAACATAGATTTGAAAATATCATATATTCCTAATCAAAAATCTTCAATAGCTGCCTAATGCTAGTAGAATAAAATACAAAATCCTCAGTCATTCATTTAAGCTTTCAACATTTTGGCCTCAACTTAGTTTTCCAGTCATTTCATATCACTGCCTTTCCCACACACTTTATTCTAGTCAAATTGCCTTTTTAACTATTCCACATATATGGCAGTTTTTCCATGCTTTGTTGTTTAGGTGGTCTGAAAATATAAACCCCTTCATTCATCTTTGCCTTGCAGAATTTTTTTCTTCCTTCGGAACACAGCTTAGCAATGACCTCCCACATAAAGACTTTCAGCTAGTTGGCTCAGTGGATATGTTGAGCCTGGATTCAGGAAGATTTTATTTTAAATCCAGCATTAGATACTTACTAGCTGAGAGATCCTGAGCAAGTCACTGAACCTCTGTTTACCTCAGTTTCCTCAGTTATAAAGTGGGGATAATAATAGCACCTACCTCTCAGGGTTATTTTGAAAATCAAATGATATAATATTTGTAAAGTGTTTAGCAAAGTGCCAGGCATGCAATAAATAAATGTTAACAATCATAATTTTGAAGATGATGATGATAATTATCTGAGAAGTTACTAGTAATCTCCCTCTTGAAAATACTTTGAATGTAATTTGAATATATAAACATACACATTTCTGTGCTATGCTCACACAATGTATACATGCAAACACACATATATTGTATCCCTCCACCTAATCCTGTAGAATATAAGCCTTTTGGAAATGAGGCTGTTTCATTTTTTTCTTGTTGTTTTTTATATTCCTAGCACCCAGCACAGTATCTTAAAAGCACATGGCATATGCATAATAAGTGATTTTGAAATTTTACTGTATTTTATCCTTATTCAACTTAGATAAGATTCAGTTCCTCTTAGACATTGTCCAAAGAGGTTTGATTCTCTTAAACCCAAAAGACCTTAATATAAGCAGTTTTTACCTACCTCTGCCAGTTTAGTATCATGTAATGAACCTAAAGCAAATATTATGATGAAATTAGGGTGTATTATGGAAAAAGAAAACAGTTTTTGGAGTCAGAGGAGCTGGGTTCAATTCTCAGCTCTGATATTTTGTGTCTACGTAACTTTATGGCATGTCAGTTAACCTCTCTGAGCCTCAGCTTTCTCATTTGTAAAATTAGGGAGTTGGACCTCTATCTCTAAATCTCTGATATCATGATATTAATATGTTACATCTAATATCAATGTTTATACAGAAAAAGAAGCTTCTGGATATGAAATGCATCCTCAAGTAGAAAAAAAAATCATTTCACTTCTATTTAGTTTATCTTCTCAGATAAAGATAATTTTTTTTAAATTAAAGGTGCAGCTACATTTTTTTCAAATAATTCAAGCTCTCAAAATTAGACATTAGTTCAGCAATCAATATTAGCTGTTGTAAAGTTATATACATGTTCAAAAATGTGTGTGGATATGTTATGATAAATCTCAATTTTTATTGTAATTTTAATAATTTATTCAAATGTATATAAGTTCTGATCTTGGGAGATGGCACTAACAATGGTAATTGAACACAAAGAAAAAGCAAATTTATTTGCATGAACAAAAATGAACAAGATTGGTCTTATTTATAAATTTGATAGTCATCACAATCTACTAATGAAAACCTAGACTTTTGGCAATGGACAAAATATCATTGAGAGTGACTTTAAAAGATTTAATTTTTACTTGCAGATGTTCATATTTTCTTTCCACAGAAACTATTTACAAGTGTAAATTTTTGACAGCCAACTGGATGTTATCTTAGTATAGTTGTATCTCTGCAAAAATAAAAATATTTTGCTTCAGAATATTATTTGACAAAACAGATATTTCCACAAAATTACAGTAAGGTACATTTGGAAGAATACTTCAGAGGTTATCTATCCTTTTACACAAATCATAAATCCTACCTACTATACCTTGTAAATGAATTTTTACTTTATTATATTAAATTATTTTTAGCTCCTTTCATCCCTGTGTGTAGTTCAAAGTGGAAAGTTTTATGTTTGGTCTATTGGTCAGACCTCTTGCTTTATGTTGCTCGCTGACAGGAAATTTGCTTTCTTAGAGCATCATTATTTTTAGGTTACTTTTAAAATACATTATGTTTATAACTCAGAAAATCTTCCTCAATCACTTTCAAAAATGGTCCCCAGTTTAAGAACATAGATAGATTACATTTTGCCTACTATCACAAATTTAAACAATAGGCTTTGCATTTGCAGATTCTTTATGAATTGTCTTC
Source organism: Vombatus ursinus (assembly GCF_900497805.2). Lineage (NCBI taxonomy): Eukaryota > Metazoa > Chordata > Mammalia > Diprotodontia > Vombatidae > Vombatus > Vombatus ursinus. The sequence goes on from NW_020947390.1 coordinate 265,754, forward strand.
CTTCAATTACCATGATCTCAATGATTTAATATTTCTGTAAACCCAACATTTCCACTTAGAACATGTACATCTTTTACTTCCTCTAAGATATGGCTCAAAGGCAAGGGCCTTTAAAATATTTTCTATTCTTTCACTTGTGTCACTGATAGTTCCTTTACATGTAAACTCTAATGTTTACAATTTATGCTACTATATCTTGCATGCATTTAAGGCACATTATTCTTCAGTTATTCTCTAATTGTGTAACGGCTTTAAAAAAAATTCCCTATTGAGACTCTGAACAAGATAACATTTTAAGAATCATTAAAGCTAAGGATTGCATATTCTACTTTGATATTTTCCTTCATCCTAACCCCTGTACACCAAAGCTTCTGGCATAGGGCTATGTATAGAACTAGTGGTTAATAGATGTTGGATTAATTAATGCATCACACTGATGTACCACCCTTGGCCAAATTAGGATCATTTATGGATAATAAAGGATATTTAAGCTGAAAGTGAAATAATTGAATTCTCCATCATTGAGTCTTAGAGGTATTTTTGTATATAATATCTTGTCTAAATAGCTTGTGAGTTTCTTGAAGAAAGCGACCATATCTAATTTATCTTTTTATTTCCTAGGACCTAACAGAGTGTGTTGCCTAGAGAATATAGTAAGTGGGGAATAAATATAGATTCAATTGAATTGAATTTTATATTCTTTTACTTAGGTTATATGTAAGATAACCCTTCTCCCTTCTATACCTAATGGTTCACATGGCTAATATTTTCCCAGACACAAAGGAAAGAAGACAGCCCTTTTGTATATATTTAATATTAAATGACTGCTTGCCACCAAAAAAAATTTGATGAGAAACAATGAGAAAATAATAAAGTATGATAAAATAACTTATAATGTAGTTGTTATATTCCTAGGAGATATCCAACACCGTAGTGTCCAAAAAATGAAAATATATATTACAGCACAGATGGCAACATAAAAGTAGTTAGTCAATAGAAATTAATTAAATGCTTTCTGTATGCCAGGTTCTATCCTAAGTAATGAGAAAATAAAGTCAAAAAACATAGTCCCTATGCTCAAGGAGCCAACATTCTAATGTACATGATACATGAGCAGGCTGCAGCATATTATAAATAATTAAGTTCAAAGAACTGGATTAAAGGATGATATCAGGGAAATGCATGAGTGTATAGATGGACAGATCATGTTGTCAGGGTGAGATATACCAGCTAGATAGATATCATTGGTATCTCCATTATATCAGGAAATTTCAAAGGAATGTATGGACCCTTTGTGACAAAATTGTGGGACTACATAGACAAGAGACATACAAGGTGGGCAGACACTGATGGGCTTCAAACTACATCTTTAGAGGAAACTTATAAATCAATCAATTAGTCATAGTCAAGAAGCATTAATTAAGTGCCTACTATTTGCTAGTCACTGTGTTAATGACTAGGGATTGAAAAACAGAAGTCCCTGCCTACATACTGTCAGGAGAAACAACTTGGATACATAGTAAGTATTTACAAAATATGTACTATACTTGAGGAGTTTTAGAAAGGGTTTAACAGCTGGAGGAACAAGAAAGGTTTCATACAGTAGTAGGTATTTGAGCTTTGAAAAAGTCCAGGGATTATTCTGGTTCATATGAGCAAAAAGATGGAGGACTGGACATTTTTTCTGATCCTCATAACATCTCAACCCTCTCAAAAATAATGTATCAAAGTTAAAGAAACTTCAGCTGTTGCTATAGTCTAGGAAAGCCAAAAGAAGATTAAAAATGAAGTGAACTCCAAGACCCATGACATTCACTGTGTCTGAGCTCACTCAGCATTCTACCCCCCACTTCCCAGGCAACAGTAGGAGGCTACACTAGCAGACCCAAGGTCATAAAACAGTTTTATAACCAAACCCACTCCCACACCCAATCTCTCCCTCTTCCTAGCTCTAGACAGTAGAAATTTGCTCTGGTTGTGACATACAGAGAATGTGGTGATACCCCTTCAGGAACAAAGACTTCCAGGGCCACATCTCCATAGAACCAGGACTGTCAAGCTTCAACCTGCTAGTGCCAGGCCAAAGAGCTAAGGAACAGAGGGAATGGGACAGGACACCAGTACAGGACATTGTGCAGCAAGCACTCCACTAATACTAAGGGAATGAGAACAGAATCCAGAAGGGACTCATTATGACCACCAAAAGTTACTTGGAGCAGAGATTGAGGCTGGTAAATTGTTAATTGGCCAACATGGGAGGAGACTGAGATGCTTTGAGATACATCTCCCAAGGAAAACACCATCAAAGGGGAGGGAGTCAGAAAGTTCCCAGGGGAAGATGGGGTGGGGTGGAACCCAAATCACCAAAGATTTCAGGAAGAAGTAAACTCAAAGATCTTGAACAGAAACTGATGAATCAACAGAAAGAACAGTAACAACAGAAAGAAATATGGCCTCCAGATCTAGTAAATGAGTTCAGTTATCAATTAATAAATACTACAGAATGAAGGAAAACCATCCAACTCTGGATGAAACAAAGGACCTTTTGGAATGTGAGGAGAACATGAAACCACTACATGCCTTCCTGAGTAGTTCAAAAGATAAATGAGAATTATGAAAGCAAAATTCATATCCTGAACAACAAAAAATAATGGACAGAATAGAAAAATTGGAATCTGCAATGGCAAGCTTCAACAAAGAAACAAAGGAAAGAACAATAGATTAGCAATGCAAAAATATAGAGATGTGGAAGATAATTTTGAAAAAAATAACATTTAAAGAAAATATGCTCACTATGTAAACAAAGCAAATTGATCTTGAAGACAAGATGCATAGAGACAACTTAATGATCATAGGTCTCTCAGAACACACACACACACACACACACACACACACACACACACATACCTTAACACCATAATGAAGGACATATTAAAAAAATACTTTATAGAGCCTCTGACAAGAGAAAATGAAATATGAATTAAAAGAATTCACAGATTGCCACTAGGAAAAAAAATTAAGAAACACAAATACAGACAAAACTGCAAAACACACAGTGATTAAATTTAACAATTCAGAATCAACAGGGCCTGGGAGCAGTCATGAGAAAGACCTTTAAATACAAAGAACATTCAAATAATGCAAGATTATTCTGCACCCCCTAGAAAACAGGAAGGTTTGGAATAATGTGTTTCAAAGAGAAATGGAACTCAAGATGCAGCCTAGTATGACCTAACCTAAAAATCTGAGCCATACATGAAATAAAATGGTTATTCAATATTAAAGAAGCATTTGAAACATTTTATAAGGAAAACTAGAATTGAAGACATTATTTGCTTCTTGAAAACCCCAATAAAAGCAAAATGCAGAAGCGAATAAATCTAGCACCAATGATAACAGAAAGACCATTCTTTCTAAATGTACACAAAGAGGTAGGGATGAAGATAGAAATATGGTGGAGGTCATAATGAAGATGTGGGCAGGGCAGTATGGACAGAATCTGGTGTCACTGCCTACAGGTGAATCAATGCTTTTTTTTGTTTGTTTGCTTGATTTTGGTTTCAGTTTTGTGGGACTACATCACAATATGGCAGGGTAAAAGAAAGGAAAGAGGGGAGCAGGAAGATAGAGAGGAATATGTGATATGTTGGGGTCCAATCAAAGGTTAACAATGTGGGGAAGTTGATTTTTGTGGTCCCCAAAAATGTAGAGCTTAGAGGGAAAGGAGAGGGGAGGGGGGAAGGATTGAAAAGGGGCAGAAAGGAAGGAGATACTTTAAAGGTGGGAGGGGTTTCCACTGATGAATTCCCCCATAAATGAAAAGAAATAGTCTCTGAAGGGAGATAGAGACCTTATGTTTTCTGTGGGCAGGGGGATTTGGTGCTTGAAAATTTCTTTTGTCCTACATTCATAGAGGGAAAGTTGGAACTCTTGGTGAAATTAGCACTTGGGGGTATGGGAAACCATGGATACAGGGAAGAGAGATTTTGTAGCAATTAGCTAAAGAAAGGTAGCCAGAGGTGGGTATAGATCAGTGGTGGGCTGCACAATAAGGGGCATGGTAGAAGAAGTGTACTGCAATAGGGTAATGTCCTCTGTGACACTAGTAATAAAGGGCATTGTTCAATAAATGGCATTTTGAGAGTGAGGGACAATGAAAAAAGGGAATCCCTGAGACAAGCAATACGAGGCAGGTACAAAAACTACTTAGAGGGGAGATCATAGAATGGATGCCCTGAGAAACTTTGATTGCATGGGGAATATGGAAAAATAGAGAAACCAGATAATTATAATGGCCATGAATCAAAGAATGTGGGTCTAGAATAAAAAAGAAAGAGAGGATGCATAACAATCCATCCATCAATCAGTAAATTATTTGTTAAGTGCCTACTACATGCTAGGCACTGTGTTAAGTGCTGGTGATACAAATCTAGGCTGAAAACATTCTCTTCTCTCAAGCAGTTTAGAATCTCTTAGCGGAGTACAACACAACATAACAAACATTATATACGAAGGGAGCTATATTAACAAAGAAAAGGCAGGAGAATTAATAGGGTTTGGGAAAGGTTTGTTAAAAAATGACATTTTAGCTGAGACTTACAGGAAGTTATGGAGAAGTCTATAGATGGAATTGAAAAAGGAGAGTATTGCAGGCATGGGGGACAGACAGAAAAAAATGCCTTGAGCTGAGAGATGGCATATCTTTATGGAACAGCCAGGAAGCAAGCTAAAAGGAGACCAGAAAGTAGATGAGGGCTAGGTTATTAAGGGCTTTGAATGTCAAACAGAATATTTTGTATTTGCCCCTATAGGTGATAGCCTAGTCATTGGATTTTACTGAGTATGGGAGTGACATAATCATGCCTGAGCTTTAGGAAAATCACTTTGGTGGCTAGATGGAGGATGGATTGAAGTGGGAAGAAGTATATCCAGTTTAAGATGCATGATAGGCAGTTGGTGATGTGAGACTGGTGGTCAGTAGAGAGGTTGAGGCAGGATAGGTAGATTTGAGAATAATCAGCATAGAAATGGTAATTAAATCCATGGGAGCACATGAGATTACTAAGTGAATTAATGTATGGGAAGGAGAGAGGAGGGTCTAGGATAGAATCCAGAGGGACATCTATATTTAGTGTGTGTTATCTAGATTAGGATCCAGTGAAGGAAACTGGGGAATAGTCAGATAAGTTGGAGGAGAATAACAGAAAATGTCCCAAAAACCTAGAAAAGAAGAGATAATGAAGAGAGTAAGAGAAATCTTTTTTTGAAGGGCACAAGTAATGAATTAAAAATAAAACCAATGAACAGGGCTAATTAAAGGGGAGGAGAAGAGAGAATCTACTTGAGTAACTAAGAGGGAAAAATATTATATAAGTAGATAAAAGCAGGAGAAAAAAAAAAGCAGGGGTAGGGGTAAGTAAGCAAAACTCCAAAAGGAAAGGAGTAACAAATGAGAGACAGGGATCAGGGCTGAGGGGAAGAGAGCTGGTGAGAACAATTCCACTTTAAAAAATATTAAGGTAAATTAACTTAAAATCATACTGTGGAGCAGAAGAGGGCATAAAATCATAACTTGAAAAGAAAAACCAATATAAGAGAGAGAGAGAGGAAAATACAAATTTACATCATATAATTATAAATGTAAATGAATTAAATAATTCAATGAAATCAAAAAGAGTGACAGATTGGATAAGAAAATAAAACCCTACAATTGGTTACTTAAAAGAAATACAATGAAAAAACAAAGACATACACATACACATATACAAACAAGGATAGAAAAAAATATATACTATACTTCAAGTAAATAAAAAAACCCAAGTTGTAATCATTATATCTGACAAAGAAAAAACAAACTTTCAAAAAATTAAAATGATAAATAAAGCAAGACAACAAAACAATATCGATAAAAGTAAATGCTCCAAGTGCCTTAGCAACCAGATTCCTAAAAGAAAAATCATCTGAGCTACAAGAAGACATAGATATTAAGACAATAGTTACAGGAGACTCCCCATATCTTTATATCATTTTTGGATAAATCTAACAGAAAGATAAAAGGGAAAATATGGAACTGAACTGCTGAGAAACTAGAGTTAACAGATTTATGAGATCTTTTAAATGGGACAGCAAATGAATATGCATATTTCTTAGCATCATATGAGACTTTCAAAAGTTGAGAATACATAGATATTGTAAACAAATGCAAATGCAAAAAGGCAGACATACTTATTATATCCTTTACAAACCATGATCTAACTAAAATAGTAATTGATTTGGCAACCAACAAAAAAAGATAGAAGCCCAAAAGGTGATTTAATGATGAAATCCTAAATAACGATTGGGCCAAAGAACAGATCATAGAAACAATTAATGTAAAATAAAATGACAATGATGAAATGGATGCAACTAATGTATTTATCAGGCATAAATCATATCCTTACAAGTGTATATTAACAAAAGAGAAAAGGAGAGAATTAATGAATTGAACGTGCATTTTTATAATTAGAAAGCCAACAAATAAATAGACTTAAAATAAGAACAAAAGGAAAGTTATTAAAATTAGACAGGAAATAGATAATTTAGGAAAAATAGAATTGCTAAAACTAAAAAAAGACATAAAATTGATAAAACTTTGGTTAATCTGATAAAAAAATAGAAACTCAAATCAATAAAATGAGCAGTAAATGAACAAGGTGACATCACAGCAAATCAGAAGAAATAAAAAGGATGATCAGAACATGTTATGTACAGTTATGTGCTAACAAAACTGAGAACCCAAAAGAAACAGAGGGAATACTAGTAGGTGTGATGGGAAGAGTATATGATCTGGGGTCAGGAATGACAGGTTCAAATTCAGGTTTTTAATCTTTATTTTTATTTTATCTTCAGCCAACTCTAATTCTATCAACCCCAGTTTCCTAATCTATAAAATGATGATAATTACATTACCTATTTGACAGAGTCATTTGAAGGAGAGTACTCGTAATATTTAAGCACTGTATAAATATGCTTTATTGAGATTTTACAACTAACAATATTGGATACAAAAACAAATTCAGAAGGAATTTCGTGGTCAAGTCCCACTCCCTCATTTTACATATGGGCAAACTGAAGCCCAGGAGGTATACGGAAAGATCATTTTTTAAGCTATGTCATTATGCTTTGTTTTTACATGAAAAACATTTATAAAGCATCTCCTCTTCATGAGAGGTCACTTTTAACAAAGTAAAATAGTTAAGTAAAATTGATAATACAGTGACTTCAGCCCAAAATGCATGTAACATTTCACATGTATAGCACTGTTCCATACAATTCTATTTAAAAAAAATTAATAAAAACCTAGTTTCTCTCCGTCCCATTCCCCAATCCATCGAAAAAGGAAATAAAAAAAACTATATAATGAATACACAGTGTAAAGCAAAACAAATTCCCTCAATATCTGTATGCAAAGTCTTATTCTACATGTTAAATCCATCATGCCTCTTTTTGTGAATAATCTCAAATTGATTTCTAGAACTATTGTACTCATTTATAGGTCTACCTCTGGTGCAACAATGTTGCCTGTTTTCCTGAAACTCTCCAAATTTGTCATTTTCCTTTTATATCATCTAGATTACTTGATGTCTGTGAGAAAATTTTTATTTCTCCAGTTGTAATTTGAGACATTTAAAAAATATATGGCTATGAACAGACTTAGCCATTGTTGTATAGGTGTTAAGGCTGTTTCCAACAAAGATACTTCGACTTCATAACCAGTAGGCTTTTCACTGTACCTTCACTGTACCTTGATGATCCTCACAGCAGGGCTACAAGTATTATTATCCCTGTCTTACAAATGATTGGGTTGAGGCTTAAATAACTTAACTGATAACAATTCAGTGTTTGAGTCAGAACATGAACCATTTTCTTTTGTGAGCCTAAATCCATTGCTTTTTGCACTAAACCACACTAGCTCTCTGGTTGGTTAAGTGACTCACCAAACTTTATATTCTAGAATCAATGGCTAATTGAGAAATAGAATTTAGAGTCCTTAACATCAATCTCATACACAGTTTGGTGAGTTCGTGTTTCTAGCTCAGAAACACAGCTAATAAGATTGACTATATTAATAAAAACAATAGTTTTGAAGTTTTTATTTAAGTTGTGAAAAGGTTGTTTTATTGTCTAGCCTACACTATGATAGAGTGTTTACATTAAAGAAAAGCCTACTTCAGCATTTGTCCTTACATATTAATTTTATTTCTGTAAATTGAGAGAGAAATGGATTAAAGGAGAAAAAAAAAAGATAAAAGGATGCCAGTTAGGTACCTGACAAAGATAGAAGAGGTGATTATCCCATAAGGAGTAAAGATGAGTGGGTATTGAAATCAACACTGTTGTTTTCTTTATTTTTTTCTTTTCTTAGTTAAGTTATAAAATAAAAGCATAGTAAAAATAAATACCATCTAGTATTGTTCAAAATAAGTGGTTGGACCCCTCTAAAGTTTTCTTTCCTGCTCAAATTCTACAACTGTCTTTTTCGACGGATTCTTTTAGATCCAGAATTATTATCTCAGAGTCTGAACTAGTTTTTCCCTCGCTGTTTTGATAATTTTGTTTCAATATAATTGGTTTATTCTGAAATCCTATTTATTTTATTTCATGTTTTTAAAAACATTATTCTGGGAAAGGATCCAGAAGGATCCATGGCTCAAAAAGTTAAGAATCTTTAATTTAGAATATTCTTCCCTTCACTTTTTCATCTTTTTCATATATGCTATATTTTAATAAATCAATCAGCAAATAAGCATTTAACACAAACCTAATATGTACCAAAGGCCATTGAAAGTATTGGAAATACAGATCAAAAATGAAATAGTCCCTGTGCCTATGAACTTTGAATTCTATCAGGAAAATAATATATAGATGTATAAGCAGATACAAAATACGTATAAATTATATAAGGTAATATTTTTGGAAGTGTGGAGAAGCATTAACAGTTCTAAGGATAAGGAAAGATCTCAAGTAGGAGGTGGTGCTTAAGGGGAAATTTAAAGGAACTTCTCTCTCTCTGATTCAAAATCCAGTCTTCTGCCAGTCTGCCACAATGCTTCTGTTTAGTTTCTTGACTTTCTGCGTATAGAATATTTAACCATGCTAAATCAGGCATTATAGGGTAGTTGAAAGAGTGATGGGTTTGGGGTCAGAAGATCTGATCCAAACTTTGCCAATTATTTTTACCTATGTCTCTTTGGGCAATTATTTAACTCTTCAATTACTCCCAATCCTCATTCAAATGAGTGGAGTGGGTTAGATGACTTATTCAGGTCCATTCAGGATTGTGTCTACAATCCTTTTGACCATTCATATGCCATAAAGTTATGCTTTTTTCCCTTCAAAGTACTGAAAAAAGTGTTTTTTAAGAGAGTTGTTAATTATACATTATAATCAAGATCATATTTGAAAACTTTTAGAAAGTACTTTATTTGTGAATTGAACGGATGTGGTTGCTGTCATTCAGAATTTAAACTGAATGTAAATGAATTTCTGAATAATAACCATACTGCAAATTACTAACTCAAATTATTAACTATTTATTATAGGGTAACAAACTCAATATTTATTAAGTACTTATTTTATGTCATGTAAGACATCTTCTTTATCTTTGTTTATTATCTAACGTATTAATCTGACTCAATAATCTTAACAAATAGTATAACTGGAGTTTCTTAGACCTAGACTCAAGAAAATCTGTGTCCAAATCTTGTTTTGTAAGGTCCAAAATAGACTCTGCCATAACCTGATGCAATCTCCATTAATTTAATCTATGACTAAGAATATCTTCTATCGCTTCTTTTAACTATTGAAATTCTATTGATCAGGTCATATTCTATCTCAGTGATGCCCCTCATATACCCAGTCGACAAAAACCTCCTTCCTCAGACTTCACAAGAGATTTTGTTTTATGGTTTTCTAATGTACTTATGTAACATTCAAAATTTTGGTTATTTGTTTTTTTATCTGAGCTCTGAACAAAATTGTAGTCTCCACAAAGTGAGGGAAAACACATATGTAAACTAAATTTCATATGTTTCTGGTGGCTAACATAGTACTCTGTTCCCAGAAACTACTTAAGAAGTATGTATTGAATGAATGTATGCCAAAATACCATATTATGTTGCTACCATAAAAACATTAAAGTCATATGTATTCTTCATACAAAATCATAGTATTTCCATGCTTTATGGATTGTCGATGTTTACAATGGGTGTCTTCTCCCTAGCAGTGCAAATTACCCAATCTGCTACTATCTTCCTGAAAAAATTTTTCTTCAGTCTAAAGCTGAGCAATTCTGGTTGTGATATTCGTTGATTTTATTGAATTGGATTGATCTATTAGATAAGAAGCTCTAAAAAGAGTTAAGGATGAAGTCTTACATAATATACAATATGTCCATGAATAAAATCTCTGCAGAATTGTTCATTTGTGCATTGGAGGCCTTACCTTTCTCATTCCACATACATGATTGGTTCAGTTTTCTGATGATACATTTCCTTGATGAGATCTTTTATGTCATGGAGTACAATTAGGTCATTATTGGCATTAAGCTGCTCTATTCACATTCATGCATCCCTCCATGGTCTTTTGAGTCATCTGTCATTTTGATTCTACAGAGATTATGGTATTCTATTCTTTGTAACTGCATAGAACCATTGGAAGAATATTGGTCCTAAACAGATGTGTGTGTGTGTGTGTGTGTGTGTGTGTGTGTGTGTATGTGAAAGCAGTTTTAAATAATGGAAACTGCACAATTTCCCAAATACAATCAGAACAATCTCTTTTTTTCCTGTTTAATTCTGACCTCAGTTTCTTACCTATCTGTAGTTCCTGTCTGTGATGTACAGTGCAATTCAATATTGATAGTACCAGAGTGATAGCAGAGTGGGACAACTGGGACTATACTCCAGGTTAATTAAATTTAAAGGGCACTGAAAACACTAGCATTCCTTCATCAGGTAAAACCAAGTGTGTTTGGCATGTAGTTAATGACAGTTAAATGTTAAAATATGATGCTATCAGATGACTCACTTTTGCCACACGGGCAACAGCATGCCAGGTGAGTGTTTTGAGGGATGGGGTTCACATTGAGGAGGCCCTGTAGAATTCTGGGTTTGGATACAATCAGAAGAATTAGACAGGACCTTCTAGAGAACCTCAAAATCTGTAGTAGATTCCTCTTTCACTTGGACTTTAGTGGCCACCTCTGATTTATGCCACATTTTATACCAATAATCAGAGGATAACTGAATAAAATTATTTTACCACTCGTATTTATAAGGAAATCTTTTTGATATGTACATAGGAGATATTTGGTTGAAGAAGATATCTTTAAGGCTATTTTTTATTCTATCTATCAAATCATTTTTTTAAATGATCATTGGTAATAGGAGAGCCAGCACTGCATAGTGGATAAAACTTAGGAAGACAAGTTCAAATCCATATTCTAAAACTTATTATATGCTCTAGGTACCTCTATAAAATTATAAATCACAGAACCAGTTCCTTGGTAGAGGGAGCTTCTTACCAAGGATTTCCTATAGTAATGAAATCACAGATCCTATCCCTATCTAATAACTGTATTAATTTTTAACACCAAATTGGTCAGATGTTCAATTTTGTAGTCTACATATTTTACAATTTGTGTGGCTTGCAAAATGTAACTAAAATTCAAATGTAGGTCTTTATTTTTTTAGGTCTACCATGAACCTAATCTTTTTTTCTCTATGTTCGTTCATGGATAAATTACTAACCATGTCTTCTTTCCAAAAGAGGTTTGTGAATGAGACCGAATGAACTGATATATCTATAATTCAGGAGCATAACAAAATCATGCACCCTTAGTAGACATTTTTAGACTAACCCTCTTTTGCACTTGAATTTTGCCCAGAGGGCTTCACAGTCCATGCACAAACCTAGTCTTAAAATGATAGTAAATCAAACTGTTGATGTCAGTTTACAGATTAAATTGAAGGTGACCCAAAGCACTAAATCAATGGTGTAGCTTTAAAAGAAACCTGTCCTAAATAGGTTTACTTTCTACTACAAGCTAGGGCAAAGCTGCAAAAGCTTAATGCAAAGATGAAGAGAGACATTGTGTCCTCGTTAAAATTCAGACATTCAAATAAATTTAGGCATTAAATATACATTTCAAATCTTTTTTTAAAGACTGGAATTTTTTCCCTTCTGGATTCTAGTTTTCTTTTCTTTTTTCTTTTATCAAGTAAATACTACATAGAAACAAAAGGTTATAGTATCTTATCATGCTGAAGTTTCTCATTCTCAAGTATTTTCAGAGATGTAATTTCAACAGTGTAGGCCCTCCACTGGTCCACACTCTAATCTCTAAAAATTTGTCTCTTGATGACTAGCATCATAAGGATGAGAGCATCCACATTTAAACTAGTTATCTTATGTTAATTACATAGTCCATCTATCCAGATACAAAGTAATCTCATAAGGGAAAACATCTGCAGTTGAAGGAACCAATAAAAGCTACAATAAAAGAAGGTGAAATTTGAGCTGATTCTACAATAGGCCAGATCCCATGCTAGAAGCTGGAGACTGAAATAGCCTCTTGATTCAAAGAACATATTATAAAAAGTGAGGAAACATGTACGTACATAGATGTATGCAAAATAAATACATTTTTCACTAAAAATTATTTCCCAATTCTTTTGAAAACATATAGCCCCCCTAAAAAAAGTAACTAGCAGTGTTAGTTCCTAATATATCTTTTAATGCTCTAGTCTTGAAGAAGGAAAAACAAAAACAACAAGATTTCAATAGGATTTGATCAAATGGGGGAAAATTCCTTCTTAACTATGCTCTGTAATATTAGTTATACTCTTAGGTCACATCTATCCAGAAAGTCTTTACTTTGCTGAAATTCACGCAAAATTGCTTATCTTTCTACTTTTCCTCCTTTGCTTTGGCTGTGCAAACATGGCCTAAAAGACTATTTCAATTTCCTTGAAAGTGCTGCCAGTTTGATGAAATGTGTTGTGATTGTGTAAAACTTCTGTTGCTGCTGCTAACTCAACTTTCTTCTTCACACACCCCCTCCACCAGCACCCTCCTTCTTGGATGTGGTTCTGCAAGCATAATCCAATAGTACATGTCACAGACATACTAAGTACTCAGGAGTCAGAGCCAAATGAAACTGAAGTCCACAAAACACAACACTTTCTTGTAATGCTGAATTTCTGATATAAGTAGAGCAAAAATATTCGGGCCCATATGCATGTGAATCACTATGCCATAATAACATTTTGCTTTTCAAGTGAATTTTCAGGGTCTCTAAAATTTGAGTCCTTTTCAGGATTGTAGAGTAGGCTTTTCCCAAAAGAAAAGATCACAGATGCTGTTTTTTACATCCTCAAAAAAGGCAATGAGAAGACATCATCAGCTGACCCACATACCTCCTTGTTCATCTCTATAAAATTTTTATGAGAACAGTCTGTGCACATATCCAGGTTTTCACTGATGAAACCAAGAGCATAAATAAAAAGGCTTCTGCAGATGGTATTCTGAAGGAGAATCCATCTTTACAGTCATGAAGTTGTTTGAGAAGTGTAGAGAATGCAAAATTCCACTGTGTCTATTGTTTGTCATTGTTGATTAATTATTTCAATCAATACAACAAAAACAGTTTTAAAGGCTATCCTCAAATACGTTGTCTCTCACACATGGTAAAATATTACAAGATTTGATGACAGGTATGACTATTTAGGTAACTTTCTTCAGTGACTCTCAGAGTATTAACATCAAATAAGGCATAAAATGGACTTAAGCTCCCCTAAAATGTTCACCATTGTTGTGATGGATGTCTTCTATGTAGTTCAATTGAGAGAAAGATTCCTGATTGAAGGTAAAGTTCTTGAAATGTATCTTTTTGCATCTGGCATCATATAAATTGCATCAAACCTCTCAGTAATGTTATTTGAATGTATGCCAGGTCTTGACTCTGGTTTCAGTGCTTTGTGTACAGTACTACTGTGCCTCAGTATAAAAATAAAATTCCAATAAAAGATAACTGATAAGTGGTCATCCAGCCTCTACCTGAAGGCCTTCAATGAGGAAGAACCCAATCACTACTTTCCAAGGCAATTAATTCCACTTTTGGATGCTCTGATTATTAGAATTTTTTTTTCTGGACATCAAGTCTAAATTTGCCTCTTTGTATATTTCACCTACTCTGGGTTCCAAGTTAAATGTATAATTTTCCAGATTGTTGTAACCATTTCCAGTACAAAATAAAAGGGGGGAATAAAAAATGCATACTTTTTAGAATAAGGCATCCAGCCTGACCAAGAGCTCATTGAATAGGTCAAACAGAGTATATATTTTAAATATATCTTTCAGATGGACAGTGAGTGATCTAGCCCCAAAGTTAAGTAAGAGATAGAGTAGGTAACATTGAGTAACAGCACAGTGCTTTTAATGATCCCATTCTCCCTTATATTCACATATATTTTATTATTTAATTCATATCATCAAAACTATTTATTGTGTGACTACTATCTGTAAGAAACACAATTTTCCTTTAAAGTACTTCTATGTCCTTAAGTTATCGTGCTTTCATGTTACCAAACAGTATCCAAATGGCCCAAAGGAGTTAAAATATTTCAAAGGAGTTCTTAACACTCCTCTCAAGATGCATAGGCACTGAGATCTTCTGCTCAATAATAAAGATGATTTCACCTGGTTCCTTGGATAACTGAGTTAGAGGCAAAAATTGGGGTAATAGAAGAGGTCATTGAGTCCAAACTCTCATTTTTCAGATAGGACTAGAATTCAGGGCTCCTGACTTTTTCCATTAATCTCATGCTGCTTTCCATTTCGTGCCACAGTACAAATTCAACTTGCATCACATACAATGTATATTAAATTGGAAATATGTTATTTCATGAGCCACAATCTCTATTTCTCATTAATTATGGATCGCAAGAAATTTTTGATATATGAAAATTATCTATTACTCACCGTGTCCAGAAAAATTATATGAACTGTCACTTTACAGTATCTCTTCTAAGGGGGAAGTGGAAGACATGGAGAACATGAGTGATATTTACCTAAGAACCTGATGTAGAATATTTTCTCTTAACTCATGCATTTATTCCCTAAAGCAACCAGATTCTCCATCTTTCCTTTTTAAGAATGTCCTATTCGTTCTTTCTGAGATACTAATCATTAAAAAAACCTGAAAACATAATCTTAAAAGAAATTAAATACCCATATTTTCACCCCAATACATGACTCTGACAATCAACATTCTCCGCATGTCTTTCAAAAGAAAAAAAAAAGTTGTTGATTATATTGCTTATTTGTTCCCTGAGAGTGGAAAATATTGTGAATCTAAGAGATAGCAAAAATACCATACACTGAATTAGCTTCAATGATGACTTTTTTTTGTTATACAGCAGAGTAAACAGTCATTAATTTAAAACTTGTAAATTGGAAATCCAAGAACTACAGCAGTGGAGCTAGTAGAGACACATTCTTACAATATATGATTACTTCCATAATTCTTGGGTGTAGAGAATTACTGTCAAAGAAGATAGTCAACTCTCCCCAATAAGGTGCATTGAGTGAAACTTCAGGAGGAAAAAAAAGCAGAAATAGAAATATGAGGAGAATTTATGTGTGTATGTGAGCATGTGTACTATACATACAAATATATATATAAATACATATATAATGACTACATCTCTATCATCTGCCTCTCTGTCTCTGTGTCTGCATCTGCGTCTCTGTCTCCTTCTCTGTCTCTGTCTCTCTCTTTCTCTCTGTCTCTGTCTCTCTGTCTGCCTGTCTGCCTGTCTGTCTGTCTGTCTGTCTCATAGAAATTGGACTTGCTAATTTAGTGTGGTACCTTCTTTGTAAGTTAGAACACCAAGGAGCTCACACAGCCTATATGTTTCAAAGGTGGAACTTGATCCTAGGCTCTTGGCATTATGGCCTGCTCACTATCCATTATGCTCTATCTTCTGTGTAACACTACCTCTTAGTGGACAGATGATTTGAAAGTCAAATGAAATGAGTTTATGAAATTATTTGGATTCAATTCACAAATATCCATTAAGGGGTATGTTGAGAATGTTGGTTGTCAGAGTCAGAAGTAATGACAACACAGGAGTTTATTTTCTTTTTAAAGTTCATTTTGTTTATGTTTTTAAAAATTATCAGTGTCTATAAAAGAATAAAATGGGAATTTCTGGAATTTCTGGGTGGTTCTGGTACAAAGGTGACATCTAACACAGTCCCTGCCCTTAAAGAGGTTAAAATCTACTACAAGAGGCAAGAAACATACAGAAGTAACTATAAAACAAATTAGACAATGAGTGTGAAAGGGCAAGAATTCCATGTAAGATGCTATGAAAAATTTAATAAGGGTTGATCATGATGATGATAGTAATAAAAAAAAGATTTTAAAGCCATAACGTTAAAAAAGGAGCTTTTTTTAAAATGTGAAAGCCATGTTATCTTCCTATACAAATTAAAAAAAAGTATTCACCTTCTTCATCTTAATAGAAACACATCAGTCTCCAAGATAGGTAGAAATCAGCCCATTTTAAATAGTACATTATTTGAATTCCACGGGACCTGGATTGCAATCCTGACTTTGCCACTTACAAGCTATGTGACTTTGGCCAAATCACATAACCTCTCTGAATCTTATATACCTCTTCTGAAAAATGGGGATAATAATAGTTGCAGTATCTGCCTCACAAAGCTGTAAGAATAAAATGAGATAATACATAAAGAACTTGGTAAACTTTAAAGTGCTATGAAATTGTAGTTATATTTAGTTTTGTTATTACAAAAGCAGTTCTGGAATAGCATAATACAGTTTCAAAATTTTTAAAAGGAATATAGAAATTCTTTATAAAAAAGTGAAGGTCACTTATTGTAGTCCTGAATAGGTAACTATTTTTTTTTAAAGAGTTATAGATTTTCCTTGCTTACTCTTATGTTGACATTATACTTGTTTACTTGCTTACTCTTACACTTCCTCACTCTTCTTTGCTCACTCTTACTTTGGCATTATCCTTGGAGAAATAACAGGATTGAGAGCACAAACTGCTCTCAGCAAAGGTATGACTCCAGGAGAGAAAAGATTGTAATAATCTTGGTAACGAAAATTGTGTTGCCCCATCCCACCCCGCCCCACCCTAACCCTCCTACATTCATCCCACCCCACCACCACATGGCTATTGTTTGTTCCCTTAGGTGATAATCATATTCTCTTCTATCTTGAGATGGTACCTGGAAGGAGGGTAAAATCTTGGTTTTGCCACTTTTATCTCAAACACAGAGGAGAATAGAGTGTGTCATTTAGTTTGACATTACTTATCCGTATTAGATTACAGTTCAGTTGAGTGGGTAGGGAATGATCTAATTGGAAGTGATGCAAGGGTATGAGGCCAATTCCTACCAAGACCCTGATAATCTCACTTTCGTTGTACTTTTTTGGAATTTGCCCTATGTACACTAGCCTACTTGCTTTTAATCTTTCAATCTTTACCTCCAAGTATGTTCTCTCTCCTTGTTCCTGGATCTCTTGTCCTTCTCTGACTTCAGGAAGAGCATGAACTAGAGTGCAAGCTTGTTTACTGTCCCCAGACTTGTTTATTGGCTCCAGTCTTCTTTACTTTTTTCTTCTGATCTGTTAATAATTGGCTAAACTGGAATGAGGATAGAGGATATGACACTGTCTTTGGAGAAGGAAGACTCCTTCAGGCTCTTTGTAATACTTTTCTCTACCATCATCACCCTCACTACTAAATAGAGATAGACACATTAGAGATAATATAAAAATGTAATTTAGGATCCAAGCCATTTTTCCTACTCAATAAATTCCAGGGGCTACTATTAATTGTCATTTCCTTTGCTACTTATGTTGTTAGGGGTAAGGAAGATGGAAGAACTGGTGTGGAATGGTGAACCTTTCATACCAACTCGGGATTAGAGGAAAGGGATGGTATCCCAGTTGTTGGAACATGAGTAGGACCCTCCACACCTTGCTTGCTATGTTCTCTAAGGCAAGTCTTGAGAGGAATGTGTGGCTGCTCAGAAGGGTCCAGACTTGGGCATGGGTTTATTGCCTAAGGCAAGGTTTCCTTAACAGGCTGGGGAGTTTTGGGTTCTGATAAAAGTGGACTGGATGCAAGAGAGAAAGAAAAGAGAGGGGAACATAGAAAAGGAACTAGGTGGTAGGAAAAGCTGCAGTATTTATTAGTAATACTCATAGTTTGGAGAGTCACAAGGACCTGTTAGTGGGGTTCCAGGATCTTGGCTGGATCACTGATTACCATGGGAGCTATTGACTTAAAACCTGTTTTACATAGGTCGAACAGAACCTGGACTTGTTCTGTAGGAGATAGATAATGACTGAGGAAACTGAAAGTAGAAGATGGTTTGTGTTTGCTTGCTTTGGAGCCTTCTAACCTGCCTATGGTAATTCTCTATGGAGGTGGGCAGAGGGACACCTTCGAGGGTGTGACTTACCAGGGTCCTTTTCAGTTCCTTGTTATACCAAGAAAAAATAAAATATGTATATATATATATATATATATATATTTCATTTGGCATTTAATGCTATACATAACCAGTTAATGAGATCATATTTATGTTAAAAAAAAGGGGGGCTTAGCACAGTACCTGACACATAATAAATACTATCTAAATCAGGCCTACACAACATACTGTCAGTGGGTTATGTGTGACCCTCCAAAGGATTTCAGGCAGCCCACAAAAAAATGTAGAGGATGTCCATGCCCCAGTTAACCTGCCTACCACTAGTCACTATTGTGCCTGTCATGTAACTTGGTGGGCGGACTGCTATTGTGCACGCTCTCCTGATTGTCATGTGACCCATTGCAACCAACCATCTTCAGTCTGTCTCTAGTCTGAGAGAAGGGATTTCATGACAAATAAAAATCTTAAGTAATAAGTGTAATTATTTGCTATTAATTGAATTTTCCCCTCTTTAAAATATGGTTTATTTGAAAAATAGTTTATCATGAATTATACCTTTACTTGGAAAGTAAAAACCTATCTGCAGCTCAAAAAAGTTTCACTTATTTTAATTTTGGCCTCTAACTACTGCCAAGTTGTGTAGGTCTGTTCTAAATGCTTATTTCTCTCCCCTTCCAACTATAACAGCCTATTTACAATTTCTAAAACACACCTCTCTTTGTCTTTGCACTGGTGGCCCCGAAGACTGAGAAGTTCTGCCATGTCACCTCCTCCTCTTAGTTTCCCTGGCTTCCTTCAAGACTCAGCTCAAATCCCACCTTTTTTCAGGTGGCCTTCCCGGGCCCACCTGTAACTCATGTTTTCCCCTTTCAGATTACATTTATCTCCTTTGTGCATGTCTTGTCAATATCTAATTATTTTTATGCTGTCTCCCATAGTAGAAAGTACATTTCTTGGGAAAAAGGGCTGGGTTTGGTTTTGGTTTTGGTTTTTTGCCTTTCTTTTTGTCCCTAGCACTTAACATAGTGCTATTGGAATATAGAAAGCACCTAATAAATGCTTGTTGATTGACTGACTGACTGACTAACAAGCAAGTACTATCTTTGTTTTTCCTAGTGAATAGTTCAGTGCCTTACACATTGCATTATTTTAATTTTAAAATTATGTAATACATAATGATATATTACATAATAATAATTAATATTAATGGGATTGAACTGAATTGTTAAATATGATACAGGATATCAAATCATCAAGCAGTGCAAGTTCAGATACTGTGGGTAGGAGTTACATTAGTGATTAGTACATTCGTGATATACCCCACAATCATTAATAATCACACACCCACTGAATATATTTCCTGTCCTTGATTTGATAAATTATCCTTAATTTCCCTTAATCCCTGTAAGAGCACTGTCTTAGTCTATCTCAAAGGAAAAGAGACAAATTACTGACTAATTAATGCCATCCAGGGTTTTCTTCCTTGGAATTTTTAAGCCTCATCTTGTTTAATTTGTGAGATCTATAAAGATTGCAGCCAAGGGTGCTATGTCTGAAAGTATGACATTCATTTGGAATATTCAGTGTATCATTCATAAACCTTCCTGTGGTGATTTCATTTAGCACACCCAAAATCACCATGGGGAGTTCCATTGCTTGAGACAAGGCTGGTTACTTCTGCAAATTTATTCTACTACAATAGGCAACAGCAGGTATTGACTACACATGGAGCTCAGAGCATTGTGCTAAGTACTCCAAGGGGGAGTTACAAAGGAATCACAGATGTGGAGCTGCTTGTGTCGTAATAGGGAAAACAGGCTCAACACCAATGAAGATAAGTTCAAATCATCCAAAGGATTAATTGGTCTGACTGCTGATTTCAGTTAAATAAAAAATTAAGGAGAGGTTAAAAGGCTGAAAAGTCAACTTAATTGATGATGGTGATGATGATGATAGCTAGCATTTACGTAAACTTTAAGCTTGTAAAGCACTTTATGGATATTACCTCATTTTATACTCACAACTGTGAAAAGTGAGTGTTATTATTTTTCCCATTTTATAGATGGGGAAATGGAGGCAGATATAATTTAAGTGCCTTGCCCGGAGTCATATAGCCTCAAGGATCTATTCTTCATTTTCTCCATTATACATTACTGACTCCTTTGTGTATCATGATTATCTCTGTGTATTCCCTTTCTTTGAAGAAGACTTTACTTCATATTAGGGCAGGAACTTTGTCTTGTTTAATCTTTATAGCTCTATTAGGGCCTAGAAGAGTGTTCTGTATGGTTAACTGGTGGTTGGTTTTTTTTTTTTAATTTGATTAAGAATTAAGGAAATTGATGAAAAAATAATGACAAGACTTAGAAATAGGAAGGATGTGAAAGAGAAGACAGATTCCAGTAAGATCATAGAACCAGGGAAATGGGAGGTTAAAATTCTTACTAAAGATAAACATTAAATTAAACTCAATTGCTTTGTTGCTTGCTGGGGAAAACTTTGATTCCCAAACTGCTTTTCCTTACTGCCTAGTATATATACCATCCCCTATTTTCCAAGTGGTATGTGGTCAGCAAAGACAAACCAATTTTTTACCATTAGTTTAAACAAGGTTTAATTAAGAAAGTAAATCTGCTATAGAACAATAATTCATTCCAAAGATAAATATGATTTTCGCAGTACTCATTATTTCTTATTATCAGCCACTGTTGCCTCCCACTGGTGTTGTGGCTATCTAAGAGTTGATTGTGCTTTGTTTTTAGAAGTTGACATTTCTGTACTTTCTGGTTTTCATTTCGTTTGGTAGGTACATAATTTTTGAGACAATAATATGTCTTTTCCAGGGCTCTGGTCTAAAGTACACATCAATTAAGTTGCTTTCTACATTCAATATCTTTCTGCTTTTAACCTTCAAGACACTTGGGCCCAAGAAGAAAGAATCATAATCTGAATTCTTCCTGTATTCCATATTACAAATTATAAGGAAATAATATTTCATTCTAAGGTTTAAGAACTCTTGAAATTTGGCAGTTTTCTCTGATTCCTCTAAGTAGGAAAGTGCTTCTGTAAAGTCATTCTTGAGTTGACATCAATTAACAGAGAGTACAACTTATTCTGATTTGATATAACTCACATTATGCAAATTGTCAGGCCAGTCAGTGACATTAATATGTACTGATTGACTAGATTTGCACACTGGCTTGCCTCCCCAGTATTTCAGGCTGTGTTGTTCTTATCATTAAGTCTTGCCCTATTGCCTTTCCCATTTTCTACTTTTCTGTTTCAATTTCTCATCTCCTTGGAAACTGTACTATGCTCATTTAGAATGTACACTACATTCTAGCCTTAACCAATCAGCTTCATTATCAGAGTATAAAAAATGCACACAGCCCCTGGCTATCTGCTTACTTTTTCAATTTCTTTGCCTCAGTGCATGCTGCCCTTAAACTCTATCCATTCTAGCTTATTGTTAGGAAAGAAGGATTCTTGCCTTGAAGCTGATCTTTCAAACTCACCTGTGGGCCTCAATGCTTTCTTGCCCTCAGGCTCTCTTCCTTTACACTGATGATCTGGGCTAGAGTGGATGTTGCTTTTAGTTTGGCTCCTTTCGGTTTCAATTTTCAGACTCCTGCCTTCCATCCTCAGGTTTTCACCTTTCAGTTTCTGAATTAGTTTTTAAAAGTCTGATGGCTTTAAGCACTTTGATCATTGTAATATTTTCCCGTTTCATTCTCCAAAAGCATACAAATGGACTCTAGTTTCCTTGATCTGATATTTTTCTTACTCATTTCAGTATTCACCAGAAGTATTTTCAATATCACATTTCACTTTTTGAGTTGCATTATGGGATACAAAATCCTTCTCCTCCTTCTTAAATATATATATTTTGTACCAAAGGAAATCGGGGCAGCTAGGTAGTGCAGTGGATAGAGTGCTGGGTCTAGAGTCAGGAAGGCCTCAATTCAAATCTGGTCTCAGACATTTATTAGTTGTGTGACACTGGGCAAGTCATTTAACTCTGTTTGCCTTAGCTTCCTCATCTGTAAAATAAGCTGCAGAAGGGAATGACAAGCCACTGAAGAAAATTATTTAGAAACTCATGCCATCATTTCATATATATGGAAATATATGAGAAATTGATTTTGTTTGCATATATTCATTTGACAGGTATACTAACCTTAAATCTTCAGGGAGAAGAAATCAAAGTAATGGGTAGAAACTGGAAAATGGACAATTTAGGCTTGATGGCAAGGGGAAAAAATGTTACTAACAACTATAGAACTGTCCAAAAGTACTATGGACTACCTGCACCACTGATATATCTTCAATTAGAATCTGGACAAACACTTTCTATGACAGGGATTCATTCCTTTTATGTCTCAATTATATTAGATTAATTCTGACATCCCTTCTCTTCCAACTCTTAAATTCTCCAATTCTGTGTTCTAGAGAGATAATATATGTTTTTTGTTCTTTGAGAGCCTGAACCAAATTTTTCTCAGAATCACAAAATCATACAGTAAGAAGAACCTAAGAGTCCATCTAATCTATTCTCTACATGAATTTTGTTGTTGTTGTTGTTGTTGTTTGTTTTTGAGGCAGTCAGGATTAAGTGACTTGCCCAAGATCACACAACTAATAAGTGTCTCAGACTGGATTTGAACTCAGGTCGTCCTGACTCCAGAGCCAGTGCTCTATTTACTGTACCACCTAGCTGCTCTATGAATCTCTCTTACATTATTCCCCACAATTCATTCAACCTCTTGTTTGAATAGTTCCAGTAACAGAGAACACACTATTTCGTAAGACATTCCATTCCATTTTTGGATGGCATTAATTATTAGAAGTTCTTTAATGAAGAGAAAAATCTTCATCCTGAAACTTCTATAAATTGGTTCTATTTCTCCTTTAACAGGGGACCATAGGGGCCACCTAGTTAAATTTATAACTGAATAAGCTTCACTTTTATGACATACCAGATGAGTATATGTAGTTCCCCTTTTAGGGCCACTGACTCAAACTCACAGAGTCTATGTGGGGTTTCAAGAAGGTGGCTCCTACTACTTTCCCAAGGTATATAACCTTTAGTAGTTACACATCTAGTATTGTTACAGTTGAGTTCCCATTGGTATATGTCCCTTTAATAATAAGTCATTTGACTAAATTAAATTTTAGCAAAGGCATTTATTTGGGTGGTGGAGTAGGACATTTGCCACAAACATCTCTCCTAGAATCCTGAGTCACTCTCTTCCACAAATACAGAAAGGGTTCATGGGAGGAGGAGGTTTAAATTTAGAATACAATGGTAGAGATATATATGTAGAGAACATATTGTTATAGGGTTGACTAACAATTCCTAACCTGGAAGAACTTGCTTAAGTTGGTAGATGGCATACTTTTCTGATGTAAGTTGTAGTTCAGTTCTTTTTCAGTCATATCTGGCTCTTCTTGATCCCATTTGTGGTTTTCTTGGTAAAGATGCTGGAGTGGTTTGCCGCTTCATTCTTCATTTTATAGATGAGGAAATTGAGGCAAACAGGGTTAAATGAGTTGCCCAGAATCAAATAGCTAGTAAGTGTGTGAGAGTGGATTTGAATTCAGGAAGATGAATCTTTTTGACTTCAGGCCTGGTACTCTATCCATTGTGCCATCTTGCTGATTTAAGACAACGTACTATATAAACAAAGTTATTTAATCTTTGTCCTTGATGTGTCTTCCTGTGCTCCTGGCTGGATTTATTTGTCTTCTACTGGTTCAGTCTCTCTGATAACATCATCAGTTAAAGAGAATTATAATTTTCCCTCTGTACTTACTGCCCTTCTTCCACCTTTGCCTTATGATAGAGGTACAAGGGCCTTCCTTTTCAAACTGCTTTGAGTCTAGAGTCCTTAATTTCCAAACTTGGAGTCTTCTGACACAGCATGAAAACAACTTTCCACTTCCATATGTAATGGTAAAGGTGTGTATTAGATTGTTATGCTCCCTCATGAAATATTGTTTGTGTGGCATCATTGTCCATCATCTAATGGCCCAAACCCTAACATTGTATCCAGTTGATATAGGTATTACTTACAAATTTTGTTTGGATTATAGGGAGAAAAATATAATTTCTTGCGTATATTCTTGATTGAATGACAAATTCAGTGATTCAATCAAAGAAGAAATCTTATTTGATAAAGGCAACGGCAAATATCTTGTTTATATATTAAAACTTCATCATAAAACTGCTATCCACTTCAAGAGAGAGAACTGATGGACTCTGAGTGCAGACAGAAGCATATTTTTCTTTCTTTCTTTTTCTTGTTTTTTTTTCCTCAGTGTGGCTAACATGGAAATATTTAATATGACTTCACATGATTAATGGTTATTTCTTGCCTTCTCAGTGGGTGGAAGGAGGGGTAGAATTTGGAGCTGAAAATAAAAATTAAAAAATTAATTAAAAAATCTTCATGTCTGTGATAGATTTTTTGGTTTTATAGCTCCCTCAAATGTGACTTCTGAGAAAGCCTTTCTGATAATATTAATTGTCATTAACTGATGTGAAAGGTGGAACTCAACATTATCTATCTGTCTGTCTGTCTGTCTAGATCTACATATCTATAAACACGTGGGTAGATATGTAATTATTTGTATGTGTGTATATATTAATAAAAATGTATGTATGTGTATATATATATATATATATATATATTTATTCTTTTTAAAAAGATGGAGAGATGTAAAGTAGAAGATGATATATAGATTTTGACCTAGTAGAATAGTTGGAGAACAAGTAATTTTAAATGGTTCAATGCCAAGTTGGCAAAAGATCTCCAGTGACTTGCTCTAAGGATCAATGCTTTGTCCTGTGTTATTCAACAATTTTATCAATGATTTAGATAAAGCATGGATGATATTATCATCATATTTTCAGATTATATAAAACTTCAATGAGTAGCTAAGATACTAAAAGAAAATATCAGAATCCTAGAAGACCTTGAGAATCTAAATTATTAGGTTAAAGCTAATAGGGTGAAATTTAATAGGAATAAATTCAAAGTCTTACACTTAAATTAGAAAAATATTAACCTGATAAGTGCAAGACTGGGGAAATGCAACTTGCATTTCTGTAATTATTAGTGATTTAAATGTTTTTTTCATATGGCTATTGATGACTCCACTTTTGCAAAATTGAATTATTGAATTTTTTCCTAACATAATGCCTAAAACTACTTTTCTGCAATATTCACCATACACACATACATATAATTATATACGCTACCTAATTTACAAGATTGCTGTGGATATCAATTAAGATAATGTACACAAAGTTCTCTAGCTATTAACTAAGTGTAAATGTGAGCTATTATTCTTATTTTAATATTTCAAGGACTTGTGATTTTATCAGTTTAGTAGTTCATTCCATCAGTGCAGAGCTGAACCATTATGCAACTTAGTAAATAGTTTTATAAGGTTTCTGTAGAAAAACAAAAATAAATCTAATATCCTGTATGCCAAATTATTTTTTAATATTATATTTTTCCCTAATTATATGGAAAAAATTTAACATTCTTTTTTTTAAATTTTGAGTTCCAAATTATCTCCCTCCCTTCTTCTCCCTCTCCCTTCATTAAGAAGGCAGCAATTTGATATAGATTATACATGTGCAGTCATGCAAAATATATTTCCATGTTAGTCATGTTGTGAAAGAAAACACAGAGAAAATAAAAAAAAGAAAGATAAAGTTAAAAAAAAAGTATTATTCAGTCTGCATTCAGATTGTACCAGTTCTTTTTCTGGAGATCGATAGCATTTTTCATCATAAGTCTTTCGGAATTGTCTTGGATCATTGTATTGCTGAGAACAGCTATCATTCACAGTTGATCATCATACAGTATTGTTGTTATTGTATACCATGTTCTCTGGTTCTGCTGATTTCATTTTGCATCAGTTATGTAAGTCTTTCCAGGCTTTTCTGAGAGCATCCTGCTTGTCAGTTCTTATAGAATTCTATATAACTATAGTTTTTATAGTATTCTATCACAATCATATGTAACTTGTTCAGCCATTTCCCAATTGATGAACATCTTCTCAACTTACAACTCTTTGCTAGTACTAAAAGAATTGCTATAAATATTGTTGTGTACACACACACACACACACACACACACATATATCCTTTACCCCTTTTTAAAAAATCTCTTTGGGATACAGACTTAATAGTGGTATTGTTTGGTCAAAGGGTATCTATGGTTGTATAGATCTTTGGCCATAGTTTCAAATTGTTATTGTAGGCCAAATTGTTGATGAACTTCTTAAATTTGCTAGGCTATTCTTGTAACAATTGACACATAGTTCATAATCTCATTTAGCTGTCCTTACCTCATTTCCCAGGGTTTAAAGAAAACAATATAATCCTTTTGAAGATGAAGAAGATGAACCAACTGGTCATGCAGATGGCCCCATTCTCAATTCCTTTGAACTGGATGAACTTCCTTATCAAAAGCATTCTAGTCCTCCCAACGCTGGCAAAACCATTTGAGGAGCCAGTCTCCACCAATCCCTTTGACATGGATGATAGTGAGACTGGGAAAGAAGAGCTTATATCAATATCAAGGCATACTTTTTTTTTAAACTAAGCAGTGTGGCCACTTGGATGAAGTGGAAGTGCTGACTGAGAAATTGCAAGAACTGAAGTGCACATTAGTCATGCAGAAAGAGAAAACTAACTGATGGAAGCAAGCACAGGAATACCACCTGTGTCAGGGATGCTTGCTAGGCATGCTGAGAATGGGAGGAATGAATACTGGGGCTTCAAGTGGGGACAAATTAAGGTGTACATAGTTATGAAAAGGAATCTTCAATTTTATGCTACGCATTTTTACTGAGGTGTTTCCAATAATTTAATAAAAATGGGTACGTGAATGGGTAAATAAGCAAACAAAAAAATCCTGTTCTCTGAGTGTCCTCAGTTTAGAACAACAGTTGCTTCCAGAGCTTCTGTTCCACTGACATGGGATTTGAGAAACCGGGATAGTCTCCTGCAACACAATACAAGTCTTGGAATCAAGACAAGAGTGGCAACATTGTCACTCATTCCTATTGAATTTTGTCTTGGAAGACAAAATCATTCCAAGTTGGAACGCTGTTATATACTGCCCCTTTTAACTTTATATTATCTTTGTATTTGATAAGCTTTTTATCTATTTAAGCCATTGATATCAATATTTAAAAGGGTAGGGCTATGACATATCACTAGAAAAATTTCTTCACTATAGTTAGATAGATAGATAGATACTATTGTTCTACCAGCTATGTGCTCACATCAATGTCATTATCTAGCCCACATCTCACCACTTTTATATAATGATTTTTTTAATGCCTTACTCAAATCCAATTATTTTATTAATTCAGAATTCACTTAATCTACTAAACTAGGGCGTCCCCCTCTAAGGATTCCTTCTATTTTGCATGTATTTTGTGTGTGTGTGTGTGTGTGTGTGTGCTCTTCTGGCAAAGACTTATTACTTTTTTTTTTTATTATATCACCAGAACTTAATACATAGCCTGGCATATAACTGTATAATAAGTGCTAGTCAATAAATGGATTGATTATTCTAGCATAAACAAGAAAATGGAGTTAATTGACATGGCATTCTAAGCGATTTCATTTTGGTTTATCACATTAAAGAATTTCTGAGTTAGAAGTGACTTTACTAACCATTTAGTTCAATTCATACCTGAAAAAGAATCCTTGATATAACACTGAATAAGTAGTCATCTACTCTTCACTTAAAAACCAACAAGGAAAGGAAATGCACTGCCTTCAAGATAGTGCATTTCATCTTTGGACATCTGTAACTATTAGAGATTTATTTCACTACATTGAGCCCTGAATTTACATCTCTGCATTTTCTAGCTATTGGTCCTGGTTCTGCCCTCCAGGATTCCCTAGCTATCATCCTTAGCTAAATGTTCACAAAATGCCCATTTAATAATATATCTTAGAATTTAAGCATGAATTAGCATTAAGTTCTCTGCAGTCAGTTTGCACTTAAAGAATCAACTTTCTTCTCCCTTTTAGAAAGATGTTTATTTTGGTACTTACCCTGTCCTCATTGACTCCTCAAGGATTGTAGTCAGCCACGTTTGGAAAAGGAAGAATCAGAGAGCTTAGAGATCATTTGATACAATCTTGCTTCTTTTTTCTTTTCCTGTTTTTTTAAACATTAAGAGTACAAGGTTCCAAGAAGTTCCAAAGGTAGTAAGTATCAGAAAGGAGATTTGAACCCAAGAACTCTGTCTCCTGAGTCAGTGATTATTACAGTCTAAATTTCTTCATCCTTTTTAGGTTATCATTCAACTGGGATCAGAAACATGATAGCCATTTAAATCAAGAAGATGCTCTCTTACTTTTTCAATCTGATTATTTTCTATTTGTGTTTATTTTTTCCAGCTAGAAGTTAAACTATTGACTCTGCTATGCAGGTCGGTAGTTAAGGTTTTCAATGAAGTGTGACAAGAGTGAACCACCCTCAGGAAGCACAATTTAATCTGGTCAGAGATTGCTCATATGATACTGTTTCATAGGATAGATAGTTGTGTTGTCAGTAGTAAGCTTGGGGAATTTTACACATCACTGCATTCTCATCTGTTGCCTTCAGTGAGCCTAATCAGTTTATCCTGAAGACCCGCTATAAAAGTTATACTCATCCTTTCCTTTAATTTACTGGATTTCATGTATTTTTTAAAGCTCTGCCAACTCCAAAATCATGTCAAAAATCATAACACATTGTT
The DNA here is from genome assembly GCF_900497805.2 of Vombatus ursinus. Lineage (NCBI taxonomy): Eukaryota > Metazoa > Chordata > Mammalia > Diprotodontia > Vombatidae > Vombatus > Vombatus ursinus. The sequence continues at coordinate 295,046 of NW_020947390.1, forward strand.
TCAGGGGAGTGGGAGGACAGTAGGTTGTTTTTTTCTTAATTTGTTTGTTTTCTTATATTTCTTAGATATTTGAGATTTGTAAAAATTATAGGGAGAGAGTACAGTTATTGATAATGTTCTACTAAAAGAAAAGAAGAAAAGAAAAGTAGATAGCTGAAGCATATGAAAATGAACAGAAGGGAACAGAAGGAAGTTCATAAGGAAACACTGAAAAACAAGTTTCAAAGGTAACATGTTGAATTTAGTGCATTAAAACACAATTGAAATTATATTTAAATAAGCTATACATAATAGAGATCTGCAGTTTCATATACAGTCCTCTTTTTGCTACTGTTGGATATAATTTTTTTTCTGTGTTTATGATGTTCAGGATTTTTAAAAATAAAATTTAAAAAAGAAATATGTGTGGGAGGGAGGTTGGGAAAATAGGGAGGGATAAAGAATGGGTTTATGATTTCTTTAAAATAGATAACACCCAGGTGAGAAAACTCCTGCCACCTCAGGTAAGTATTTATTTTTTTCTGCAACTTGCACTCCTGACCTTAAAAGCCATATAGACCAACCTCTTTATTTTCTCTATTTTTTCAATAACAGTTTTAATTGAAATCTTGTGATATTTAGTACCTTCCCCATTCTTTTTTTTAAAAGTTTTATTGATGTTTTGATTTTACATTACATTTACTAAATAAAACAGGTAAAACTAATAATACAAGGACTAATACAAATACATGTAACACTTCATGTCTCTAGCATACCCCACCACACACACCTATTTAAAAAAAATAACAGAGATCTATTTTTTCCCTCATACCTCCTCACCCCATTGGGGGAAAAAAATAAATTCTTATGACAAATATGCATAGAGAAACAAAACAAATTCCCTTAATGGTTTTATACAAAAATATTTATGTCTCATTCTGAACCCTAAACCAATCACTTCTCTGTCACAGATATCACATTTAATCACTGATCCTACACCTCTGGTCCATGAGAGATATGATCTATTTATATTTTGCCTCTTCTTGGGACCCCACATAATTATTTTATTTTCTGTTATATATAATCTAGGTCTTTCAGTGCTAAATCAAAAACTGTTAGCCAATACAGCCCCCATACCTCTTTCTATATCATTTTTATGGACCTAGGAATTATGCTGTTTCATTGGCCAAATATCACATATTATATTTTAAATATATTAACCAATAATTACATAGCTCTTTTCTCATAATACTTATGAAGTAGTAATATAAGTATTGTCCCCATTTTAGACAAAGGATAACCGAGGCGCAGAGAGAAGGGAAGTCAAAATAATAATAGTTCAGATAAAATAAATGTCTTGAGAGGCAGTGTGGGTGAAGTAGACAGTGCACTGGACTTGAAGTCAGGAAGACGTGGATTCGAATCCTGCCTCAAACACTGACAAACTGTCTGACCCCAAGTAAAACACTTATAATCACTGAAGACCTCAGTTTTCTCACCTTAGAAAAAGAGGGGTTTGTACTCAATGATCTCTAAGGTCTCTTCCATCTCTGGATCTGATCGTATAATTCATGATCCTATGATTTGCCCCACGACATGTAATAAATGCGAATGCCAGGGATTTGAATCCAAGCCTTCTGTTTTGAAGTTCCCTATGTTTATAATAAACTGGCCTCCAAGCAATATTAAGCAAATTCATGTATTTTTTTTTGTATACTATGTAAAGGATAGAAGAAACATTTTGTTAATAATTTTTTAAATAATACTTTGCATTTGTGTAGTCTTTTGAATTTTTAAGCATTAATTCCTGCATTATTTCACTTGATCTTAATAAACTGTTAATATTCTCATTTTGTAGAGAAGGAAACTAGGCCCAGAATAACTAAATTGTTTAAATTTTAGTTTACAGAATTTGCTATTAGAACCAGAGCCTTCACCCCTAATATTATAAAATCCTATATCCTAATCTCTTTTATTTCTATGAACCCCAATTCATGATTCCATCCTGAGATCCCCTAATCATCAGAACCAACCCTTCTTTCTCAAATACTCAGATAACTGTAACTCATTGTTTTTCACTTCTCCATCCTGCAATTAATTGAAATTAGGCCCTTTGTCTCATCTACTCAGGCTATCTGACTTCTAGGCTATCCTAGAGGATAATTAGCTCATCAGTAAATTCTGCTTTGATATTTTAATGAAAGTGTTGGTTCTTGGCCTCCCCCCACCCAGCACCATCAAAGAAGGTTACAACGTGTCCCATGCCTTTCCAACCTGTGTGATTCTTACCCGTATCTTCCCATAAATCTTCCATAGACTATCAAAACAATTCATTAATGGCTCTTGTCTAAGACTTACATTATTCTCTGAGAAACAATGTAACAAGCAACTTTTCATTGCTTTCTCTCGATAAATGACCACCCCACTCCTTTTCTTACATGCCCTTGATGCTGTCTTTTATATTTGCTTCTTAACTGTAAATCATCATTGGTAATATGCCTCAACCTACTTACACAAACCATGTTTATGAGGTTTTCTGCTATCCTTTATGTTGCTTCCAGCACTTAGCACAGTGTCAGGTACATAATAGTTGCTTAATAAATGCTTAGTGACTAACTGACCAAGAATCTTCTTTCTTCTGAGATCATGTTAGTTCCATGACTTACAGCTGTACAAAAATACTGGGAGCACATGGTCATTAAACATTATAAAATACACCATGGTCAATGTCTTAGGGTTAAAAATATGGGTTTTTGTAGTGTGCTGGAGGTGGGAGCAACTTAGGGTGTTTGAAAGTGCTACAATATTTTCCAGAATCTATCCATGAAATTACTTAATAGTAAAGGTTTTAATATGCTAACAGGAAGAGTAGAAAGGAGAGGTTTGCCCTTTAATAGGGATGGTTGTCCCCTTATCCCCAATTAATGTGTTCATTTTAAAAATCATTTTCTACAGAGAATGCCCCATGTTTGTTGTTTAATCAATTCCTCAAGTAGAAATCTGGGAAGTTAACACACGTTAAACTGCTACGGGGAGATATTTTTGGCCAGCCGGCCCTTATGATATAAGGTTCCTACTACATTGGCAAGGAGGGTTGGTCCTCCTCTGATACTTGTCTGAACTCTCTTCTTTCTTTGGCCAGAATTGGGAGCAGTGCTGTTCTAAGAGTAACTATTGGATGTAATGAGATGACCTCATGCCCCACCTAGTGAAGATCACTCCTCTAGAGTAACCATTACCAGAAAAGAAGCCTGTTTCTAAATTCATAAGATTTATTTTTGCTGCTATCTCTTTCAGAGGGCAATATGCCCACAGGATATAACAGGAATATGATAAATAATCTTACTTAGTTTGTTTCTGAGGAACTGAATTGACAGCTATTTTCCTACTTCAAAAACAGTCACATATTCATTTCAGTCCATTCAGAATCATCACATGGAATTCACACACTTTTTCATTTTCATTAAAAGCGTTTAGAATAGTTCCTACTGCCAAGTATTATTGACTTTCCTGTAATATCCTATTTACATTCTGTATTCTGAATTTCCAGTCTCTCTATTAATAGTACTGTTAATAATGCTGCAATGTTTCACCTCTCTAATGCACACAAATATCCAAATGCATGCACATGTATGTATATGCATATATTAATAAGAATATATGTATATGTGTATGCATATACATAAACATATATATACATATATACATACATACACATATTTTAGTTAATTCATCTTTATGTTAGCAATTAGATTCTAAACATTCCAAAATTTGTTATGAATAAGCATGGTGGGGGTAAAATTTTCAGAATTATTCTATTTATAATTGTATTCCTTACCTATTTGAACACTTCCTATAGATTATTCCCACTTTTTATAGTGCTAGTATATCAGATAACATAGATCAGTGGTTCCTAAACTGTGGTCTGTGGACTCTAGTTGGACTCTTCAGACAGTTTTGGATCTGGTACAAAAGTGTGTTAGGAGTTCTTTTCTATGTCAAATTCGATTTTGTATTAATATCCCCTAAAATTAATTTTAAATGAATACCTAATAAAACTTACATGTTAGTAAGAATTTAAAAATGTGTATAATATGTATATATGTATATACATACAAACTGTGTATGTCTATATCATATTATATATAAATTAAAATGTATGCATAGTATATTTGCTTTCTTAGAAGTCTTAGTGCAGTTTTAAGCTTTAGTAGCTTAAAATTGAACTAAGACTTTTAATGCATCCTGTATTTATTTTTCTATATGCCTGTTCTATATCACCCCCTTCCCTGATATAAGTTTTATGAGGGCAAGAATTTTTATTATTATTATTATTTTGCTTTGGGATACCTAGTGTGTAGCACAGTATTATAGTGCCTTAAACAAAGTAGATGCTTAATGTTTGCTGAATTTGAAATATATCAAAATGGAGGTTATTGAATATATATAGGGTATACAAATATATACTTATTCATATGTACTATGTATATACAATATACATTGCACTCTACATCACACATACACACAGATACTTATATCCACACATACACATGTATGTGTTTAGTTGTTTCAAGTCATATTCAAATCTTTATGACACTTTTTGAAGTTTTCTTGGTGAAGATGCTGAAATGGTTTGCCATTTTCTTCTCCAATGGATTAAGGCAAACAGAACTTAAGTGACTTACCCAGGTTTACACAGCATGTAAGTATCTGAGGCTAGATTTAAAATCTAGTCTTCTTAACTCCAGGCCTGGCACTGTATCCACTGAGTCATTTATCTACCACAAGCATACATAATGCCTAATACATGCATACACACATACATTCATACATACATATATGTTTGCACGTATATACATATGTACACACATTCAGTTGTTTAGCAGGGAAAGGGGGGATGAATTTTTAAGAGCAGACAAAGAAAATTTCATATTCCTTCCTTTCGGAATCCTCCTCAAGTGGTAGGATTGCAGCAACAAATGACAAAATTATTATAATTGGAAACAACAGAAGGCTCTTTTTATCTTCATTAATAATTAATTTATGTATAACCAGGTCAGTCATTGGTGCCAAGATGATATGGTGATTTAAGATTCAATTAGTTGCTGTCAGAATAGAAAACAATGAGCTTAGAGGAATAAAATAATATTTTCTCATTAGTAGAGAAGTATTGCTGTGTAATAGCCTGCCCATGGGCTTAGACAAGAGCTTTGGCTGCATACTTTGTTAATTATATTTTAGAATTTTTGATACAAATATAATTTGGACAAAATAAAGACAAGGTTTTCATTAGATTTAGTAGTTTTTGTTTTAATAATTAAATTGATAGGAGGAAATAGCATGTGATTATCACCATCTTATAAACACATAGTTGATTCTAATAGTTTTAACACATATATTTGTATGCCAACATTTTATTGGGGGAGGCTCACTTTCTAGGGGAGGGATCATTGTATCACAGAATAATAGATTTAGAGCTGAAAGGAACTTTAGAGACCCTTTAGTTTAATATACTCATTTTATAGCTGAGGAAATGAATCTCAGAGATGTTGAGTTTTATGCCAAGGTTGGACTTGAATCTAGGTCTTCCTGGGTGAAAAAAAATATATTAATAAATGAAGGCAAGTTAAAATCAAAATGAAGATATCATTGTTTAACATTTAGTAAATATTACATATATAGTGTGTATATATGTGTGTATGTGTATATACACATATATACACATATAATGTATACATTTATTTATATGTGTGTATAAACAAGAAAAAAGCCTAACCTAAATCCTTCCTTTGGCTTTTGATTTCTGTATTATTATCCTTTAAGTTGAAGATGGTACGATAGGAGAATGCTCTAGATTTGTGGATTCTGGATTCTTGTTTTGAATATTTAAATATTTCTTCTAAGAAATTATCATGCATCCAACTGCCCTCTGTTCTCTTCTTCACCTCTAACTTCATCTTGTCTTGGCTACTTAATATCTTAGGCAATTCATTTCCCTTCATTGAACCTCAGCTTCTTCATCGGTAATGTGAGTGCCAATTAGAATGCAGGCACTATTAATCAACAAGCACCTATTTAATGCCTACCATGTGTCAGGAATATAGTTAAATCCTGGTTCAGTCATTTATTAAATTGGGTAACTCCACGGAATTCCCTTGATCTCTCTGAGCTACTGTTTCTTCATCAGTGATATGAGGATATTGCTAGCATTACCTACCACTCAGGTTTGTCATGAAAAAAATGCAAACCTTAAAATTCTATATATAGGGTATTTCCAAAAGTCTTGGTGTGGTTTTAAGCCTTTATAGCTTAAATAGTATTTAAGCTATTTATTTATGTAATACTATATATATACATATATATAAACATATTTTATATACACACATAATATATTATTTTTATATTGAGGCTAAATGTTATATATACATACACACATATGTAAAAACTTTAAGGGTCACAAATTCTTAATAGCTTCAAACTGCACCAAGATATTTGGGGACATCCAGTATATACATGTAAGCTATTACTCTTAATTTCTTCTTTCCTGTCTGCTAGTACTTCCCTACCACCAATTATTAGCACAGCAACTAATTGAGCCTGCTCCTGTTACGTCTTCTCCACATGTATCTAGCCTGGAAGAACTGTTTCATAATGCCGCTTCAGCCTGGGACTTCTGAATGTAACAAATGTGTGAATCATTTTGGAGGTCATCATTCTTGTGGAAAGTACACTGGTCTTTCCCTTGTCAGGGAGAGAAGTAAGTATTGTGGAGTAAAATGTGTTGCTAGATAGGCTAGAAGTAATGGTGCAGCCAAACCTTGTGTCCTATAGTAACGCTGATGGATTGACTCCCTTGATCATATGAATAGTAGTGCTTTTTTTGACATTTCCTTCAAATCCTTGTCTTTGGCTTACAATCAAGTAAATAGTATCAGAATATAGATGGAAGGGAAAAGGAACTGGGCACCAAATAGCTATAAATAAGGAAAATAAGCCAAAATATGCCTTGTGATACAAGCAGCCCCATATCATTCCACAACAGTTCTGTCCAAACATTTCAAAATAGAATTTATTTAAAATATAGCTATTCTTACCTAAGGAGAGTATTATCCTCCAGGCATCATAAAATTTATTATTATATGTTATAAGATATTTTACTTTCTATGGTGATAGAATGTCTTTTTTTATCCCTGCTAGAACAAAGTTTTATTCAAATGTATGTGCACGCACATGCACACACACACACAACATACATAGCCTTGTTTTTACTTTAAACATTCAACACTGTATTTTTTTCTCAGCAAAATATATTGTGTGTAGAACTCACATGGCAGACCTAGAAGCAATGTATGAAAATTGGTGGGTATGGGGAGATCAGATATCAGCTGAATATTAATAAAATTGCTATCAAGCCCCAGAAATGGAAATATTTGCTTTAAGGGAAAGGTTGGGGATGACTTCCCTCTCATTTGATATTTTTTTTAGCAGAGGCTGGATAACCACTTGTTGAAGATATTGAAAAATGAATTTATTGTTTTTATAGGTTTTTTGTTTTTATAATGTTTGAGTTCCTTTCCAACTATGTATTATAATTCTATGATATTATATTGACACTTTATTGAACTATCTTGGGAAATACTGGTACTCTTGTGGCTAGTCACATATACTCTTTGGATTGAACAGAACCTGATGTACTTAAGGTTATACATACATAAAATGGGATATATTTTCATACACATAAAAATTGTAAATTATGTGACATCTTTTTGACAAATCATAAAGCCAAATACGTGAAATTTTACTGTTTCCAAGTTGATTGTAGATCTATAGCTTGGAAGGTGGCTGGGATCTTAAATTCTTCTAATCTAACCACTTCATTTTTACAGATGAAGAAACCAAGATCCAAAGAGGAACCTACTGTATCCCTATGTCTCATCGTGGGGTAGATGTAACACTGGGTCCTTGAATACCATGTTTGCAAGGTAGATAGTTTGTATGTCTAAACCCGGAAATGAGAGCTGTGACAGCTCTCTTATATCAGCCTACCTATATTCAGAGAGGCTACTCATGATGTAATAACTTATTTTGACCATGATAACTTCAGGAGCTAAGTCTACTAAACTTGGATGTGCTATTATCTTTATCAGCAAAGAGTTATCCATACTTACAAAGCCATCATGTTGAAGTTCAAAACATGCCCCAATGCAAAAACAAAAACAAGGACAAGAACAAAAACCTGATAAGGACTAAAATTATATTCTAACACCTCATTGTTGTGTGGAAGTGATCTTGTATTTTTGAGAAGTATTTATGTTTGGTACAAGCTTTTGCAGGTCCTAACAAAATGAAAAATCTTTGGGTTCAGCTTTGCAACATACTCTTTAACATCTGAAGGATGCCCTTAACAATGGCAACTCATAAAACAGATATATATTGATCAAAATTTTTCAATAAAATAATTTTCAGAATATTATTGTTAAGTGGAAACATGGTAAAAAGAAAAACAATTTTTGGGGGAGAAAAATCAGGCCAGAAAAGTATTTAGTCTATAATTCCATCTTTACTACTTACTAGCTATGTAACTAGGTGGTATAGTTGATAGTGTACTAGACAAGACCAGGAAGGCTGGGGTTCAAATTCTCCCTCAGACACTTATTATATGTGTGGACAATAGTAATTCTTATTTACCATGGTTGTTCTAAGGATTAGATAATATATGTGAAGGGCTTTACAAACCCTGAAGTGCTATATAAATGCTTTATTTTATAATACATTGTAATATGCACACACACATATATATACACATAAACATATATATACATAAATATATATAACATAAACATAGATACACACATGTATGTACATTCTTTATGTGACCCTGAACAAGTCATATTGTATGACATTGTTTTGAATTTTATTATGTTACATTGTGTTATGTTATATCATGTCATATTATGTTATAACCTGCCATGCCCTATTATACTATATTATTGTTTTCATGTGACATTGAATAATTTGTTTCATTGCTTAGGACTTAAGTTTCCTCATCTGAAAAAAATAGGGATCATAATGTTGGTTCCACTGTTGTTAATCTAATCAGATGACGTTTTTGAAAGTTCTTGAAAGCTATAAAATGATATACAAATGTAAAGTAGCATTATCATCTGTAAGCTCAATGTGTCATTTAATTTTTATTTTAGTTCACTGCTTTGGAACTCAACAGAAGTAATTTAAAAATTAACTTTATTGCTTTTGTTTTATACTTCCATCAATCATTTTTTCTGTAATTAGACACCTCTCTACCAACTTACAGAGAGGCAAGTTTCTGCATACGCATGTAGAGATACTGGTTTAAAATTATATATGCTCATATATTTAGCATGTATTCACATATTATTGTCTTTCACTTTCAAAGATGTAATTACTGATGATAATGTGTATGTGCAGTTCTACTGTGTGTCATTGAATCTGCAAGTGCATGTGGCTAAGAGCCTTTTCCATACTGTGTGTGTGGTAGGATAGTCCTCTGCTTTGTAGCTGCAGGTGCTATTTGCAGATCCTATCTTCAGTAGACAATTTAAATGTTAACTATGGGCAAGGAACGTAGATTAATATAGCATCAAAGAAGTTTAACAGTAACCAAAGCCGTTGAATAGAAAACTGGAGATTAGTATATAAAACTGAATTAATGTAGATTCAAAAGATTTGACAGATTTCTAAATCTCAGATACCTTGAAGTTCAGTATGACTCCCAAGAATATGCTTTCTGGACGTTGAAACCCCAACACCATATGGATACCAAGGAAGAATGAAAAGATGGACAGATGTGTGCTTTTTATTTGAAATGAGAGGGCTTATGTGAAGAAGTCAAAGGGGATAAGCAGGGCCAAGGTACTTGAAGTGAAGATAGAACAGCCTAGAAAGAAAAGTTTTCAATAGGTATTAGAAAGAGAAAGAATAGGAAATTGGTTTATGATCCAAGAGAACTGTTAGTAGGGGAACTAAAGGGAAGTCATTTCATCTCTCTGGGCTTCAGTTTCTTCTTCTGTAAAATGAAGTTTTTTTCCCTAATTCATAGAATAAAACAAGCATTTCTACAACATAGTATAATAAAAAGATGATCGCACATGAAACTACAACTCTACTATGTATAACTTGCTATTCCTTTTAAATATACAACAAAATAATTATGTAAATTTCTTTTTTCTTTTTTCCTTCCCTCCCCCTGCATGTATACGTCTACATATATGTACATATATGTAGACATATACATAGACATATATGTAGACATATACATACACATACATTATTCTATGAATACTTCTATTAGTTCTTTCTCTGGATGCAGATGCTGTCTTTCTTTACATGTCCTTTATAGTTAATTTGGGTATTTATGATAGTCAAAATAAATTGTTTGCTCAAAGTTGTTCCTAAAACAATATTACTGTTACTATGCACAATGTAGTCTTGGTTCTGTTCATTTCACTCTTCATTATTTTGTGCAAGTCTTTACATGTTTTTCTAAGATCATTGAGCTCATCATTTCTTATAGCACAGTAGGATTCCATCACAATCATATACTACAACTTGTTCAGCCATTAAAATGAAGGTTTCGAACAAGAATGATCTCTAAATTCCTTTCCAGATCTAGAAAGCCTGTGTTCTTATGAGAACAGAATTATAGCACTCGCTTTGGATCCCTCAGTAAGGTAATAGTAAGAGAGCACCGAGGGCACCTGAATTCATTGGTACTGTGGAACCAGAGGTAAAGGAGCTGAAGGGAGGTCACAGCCAAAGAAAGTTTATTGGTTATCTGAGGTGAATGTCAATATAGTGCTGGTGATGGCTTATGGAAACTGAATGCTTGCACTGCTGTACATTTTGGGGAAGAGGGAGACCATACATATTTCTATGATGTTCTAAAGAAGCCCTTCCATACTTGTGGGAAGTAACGCCCCTCAAGGATCTGAAAGAAGAGATTAATATTGGACTGTCCAAGGTCTAGGAGAAAAATGTGTGACCTCCAGGTTCTTGAAAAGGATGATGCCCAACTATTGAAGCTAGATAGGTGAGAAAACCAACATTACTACAACTATCTCTAATGGATTACTGTTCAGGATGCCATCAGTGACTGGGAGATCTTATTAACATGTAGAAGGCCAGCATCTTCCTTCTAACTTCTACTCCTATCTGCTGGTTCTTCAAAACACAAGTATGCTCTTTAAGGGTGTCCTCAAGGCCTTCATTAGTACCCTGCTAGATTTGAGATAGCCCAAAAGGGGACTAGAATCTTTGGCCAGACTGAATATCTGTACTATCAAGAAACATTACATGGCAATGGTTGTGAAAAACATATGGCCAGAGCTCCCAGAGGCAATATCACTTATAAGCTTAGGGCCTAACAACTGCACAGTTAGATGGCACAGTATATAGAGTTGTATACTTGGAGATAGGAAGAAGTAAATTCCAGGTTTAGATGCTTCTTAGCTGTGTTGCCCTGGGCAAGTCACTTGAACTCTGTATGCCTCAGTTTCATCATCTATAAAGTGGAGATAATACCTACCTTCTAGGTTTTTTGTGAGGATAAAATGAGATAATATTTGTAAAGCACTTTGCAAAACTTAAAAGCACTATAGAAATGTTAAGTATTATTATTAACATAGGAAAGAAGGAAGGAAACAAGCATTTATAGAACTTACTGAGCACAGGTACTGTGCTAAGCACTAAGGATACAAATACAAACCCAAAGAAAGATAGTCTCTGCCCTCAATGAGCATATATTCTAATGGTGGTAGATAACCCACAAAAAGGAGCCAAGAAGATTCCCACAAAAAGAACCTGAGGAGAGGGGACAAGGTTTTTTTTTTCTTAATTAATTAATTTTTAGTTTTCAACATTCACCTCCACAAGATTTGAGTTCCAAATTTTCTCTCCATCTCTTTCCTCTGCTGCCTCAGGATGGTGCCCATTCTGAATATCCCTTCCCCATCCCAATCTGCCCTCTCTTCTATCACTTCCCTTATCTCATCCCCTTCCCCTTCTATTTTCCTGTAGGGCAGGATAGATTTCTACACCCCATTGTCTGTATATCTTATTTCTCTGTTGCACATAAAAACAATCTTTAACATTCATTTCTAAAACTTTGAGTTATAAATTCTCTACCTTTCTCCCTCCCCACTTATCCTCATTGAGAAGGTAAGCTATTCAATATAGTTTATACATGTGTAGTCATGCAAAACACTTCTGTAATAGTCATGTTGTGAAATACTAACTATATTTTCCTCCATCCTATCCTGCTCCACCCTTTACACTATTCTCTCTTTGAATTTGTCCCTCTTCAAAAATGTTTGCTTCCGATTACTCTCTCCCCCAATTAGCCCTCTTTCTATCATGTCCCCTCTTAACTCCTTTCCCCCTATTTTCCTGTAGGGTAAGATAGATTTCCATACCCAATTGAGTGTGTTTGTTATTCTTTCCTTCAGCCAAATCCAATGACAGTAAGATTCACTCATTCCCTCTCACCTTCCCCCTCTTCCCCTGTATTGTAAAAGCTGTTTCATGCCTGTTTTATGTGATATAATTTACCTCATTATACTTTCTCCATTTTTCCTTCTCCCAGTATAATTGTCTCTCACCATTTAATTTTATTTTTTAGATATCATCCCTTCATATTCAACTCACTCTGTGCCCTCTGTCTATATTTATATTCCCTCCATCTACCCTAATACTGAGAAATGTCTCATGAGTTACAAATATCATCTTTCCATGTAGGGATGTAAACAGTTCTATTTTAATAAGTCCCTTACAATTTCTCTTTCCTGTTTACCTTTTCATGCTTCTCCTGATTCTTGTATTTGAAAGCCAAATTTTCTATTTATATCTGGTCTTTCCATCAAGAATGCTTGAAAGTCCTCTATTTCATTGAATTTCCATATTTCCCCCTGATGGATTATACACAGTTTTTCTGGGTAGGTGGTTCTTGGTTTTAATCCTAGCTCCTTTGACCTCCAGAGTATCATATTCCAAGCCCTCCAGTCCCTTAATGTAGAAGTTGCTAAATCTTGTGTTATCCTGATTATGTTTCCAAACTTTAATTTTTTCTTTCTGGCTGCTTGCAATATTTTCTCCCTGACCTGGGAACACTGCAATTTGGCTATAATATTCCTAGTTTTCTTTTTGTGATCTCTTTCAGGAATTGATTGGTGGATTCTTTTAATTTCTATTTTACCCTCTGCCTCTAGAACATCAGGGCAGTTTTCCCTGATAATTTCATGAAAGCTGATGTCTAAACTCTTTTTTTGATCATGGCATTCAGGTAGTCCAATCATTTTAAGTTCTCTCTCCTGGATCTATTTTCCAGGTCACTGTTTTTCCAATGAGATATTTCACATTATCTTCTATTTTATTTTATTCTTTTAGTTTCATTTTATAATTTCTTGATTTCTCATAGAGTCATTAGCTTCCATTTGCTCTACTCTAATTTTTAAGGAATTATTTTCTTCAGTGAGCTTTTGGACTTCCTTTTCCATTTGGTCAATTCTGCTTTTTAAGGCATTCTTCTCCTCATTGGCTTTTTGGACCTCTTTTGCCATTTGGGTTAGTCTATTTTTAAGGTGTTATTTTCTTCAGTGTTTTTTGGTCTCCTTTAGAAAGCTATTGACTCGTTTTTTTGTTTTTTGTTCTTTTCATGATTTTCTTGCATCACTCTCATTTCTATTCCCAATTTTTCCTCTACTTCTTTTACTTGCTTTTCAAAATCCTTTTTGAGCTCTTCCATGATCTGAGATCAATTCACATTTTTCTTGGAGGCTTTGGATGTAGGAACTTTGACTTTGTTGTATTCTTCTGGTTGTATGTTTTGACCTTCTTTGTCACCAAAGTAAGACTCTATAGTCTGAGGTTTTTTTCCCACTGTTTACTCATGTTCCCAGGCAATTACTTGACTTTTTTTTCAACTCTTTGTAAAGGCAGGGCTCTGCTATTCCAATGTTGAGGGTGTACTGTCCCAAGCTTCATGGGTTTTGTGCAGCTATTTTCAGAGATACCTCTAGGGACCAGTAAATTTTCAGTTCTTCCAAGGTGGTATGATTAAAGGAGAGGTGTTTACTCCTTTCCTGGATTGTGCTCTAGTCTATGAGTGACCACAAGCACTCTTTTCTGCCTTGGAACTGGGAGAAGGATTTTCTTTCCTCTCCTGCCACAAGCTCCACCACATCAGGGTTCCTCTTCACCCTAGGACTGCCACCTAGGACTGTGACCCAGATCCAAGTAGGGGCATAGCATGTGAATCCCAAGTAAGGATTCACATAGAATCCTGCCTCAGCTCCAGCAAAGAGATCCCTTCCATCACCCTCTAATCAGCAGCACGATCCCCCCCACTGCCTCTGGGCTAGAAGCTCCAGAAGCAGCCTCCATCACCACTGCCTGGAGGCTGAGCCAGGGCTGGGCCAGACTGCACTCCTCTCTCATCCAGGTCCAACAGACCTTTCCTACTGACCTTCCAAGTTTTCTTTGGCATTTGTGCATTGAAAAGTCTGGAAACCGCCACAGCTACCAGTGATTGAGTCCCCTGAGGCCTGCTCCAGGTTCACTAGGGCTTTGTCTTTGCTGAACTGTGCTCCTTTCCCAGCCTGGGGCAACAGACCTTTTCCATCAACCTTCCAGGTTTTCTTGGATTGGAAATTTGTTTCACTCTGTCTTTTTGTGGGTTGTGCTGCTCTTGAATTTGTTTAGAGTCATTTTTGCAGGGATTTGTAGGGGCTTGGGGGAGAGCTCAAAGAAATCACTGCTTTTACTCCACCATCTTAGCTCGCCCCTGCCACAAGGTTTTGAAGTCCTGAAAGTCAAGAACAGAGCCAGGAGGCAAATAAAGATTAACCAGCCTGGGGGCCCCTCCATAAAATGTAGACCCCAGAAGGAACTCACCAATATGAGAAAGGAGCCAGCCTGCTCAATGGATATTACAGAGTAATAATACTGTGGGCTTTGTTAGATGTTCCAGGGTGAGGGAAATTCCACAATGAGATAGCAGCTAAGACATGATTTTGATGTCAAGAAAGTGAGAGGCATGGTCATGAAGAGAAACACTCACCTGAAGTTTCTTCCCCAACAAATATCTAGATCACCTATCTGCCTTCCAGACAGAAAAGCAATAGAGATAATAAACATTTCCTAGTGGTGAAGAGATTTAAGGATAACTATACACCAGAGAGTACCCCTCTGAATGAAAGTATGGATAGCTATAACCAATATGGCCCAGTCTCAGTACAGAGGGAATTCTCTCTGGCAGAAGACACTGTACTACTGGAATCAGTGTTGATATAATTATGCCCCAAATTTTTGAAATGTATACCTGAGCTGTTAACAGACTTGGGTACTATAAGGCACTCCTCACTCCCTAGACCTTTTCTGGAGTTGAATGCATGTTTATCCTCTGCCCATGTCACTCTCATCTTAACCCTGACTCTTTTTTTTTATCATGGTTATTTGTTGACCTCCCTCCAACTTTCTTTTATTTTATATGGGGAGATTGGGGGTGGGGCAGTTATAATAGTAGAAATGAAAACTAGAGAGTACCTATTTTTATAAATTGTTGGGTGGGGACTATCTTTTTCATGGGCAATTAATTTAACATTATGAAGCAGAAGTGAATACAGGGGCTGGGGTATTCTACTTAAAACCAGGTCCTTTTGAAGTTATGGTGTGTTCACTAGCCTGCCCTACCTTTTTTCCACCTTGTGTTTTATTCTAAGACTAAAATTTTATTCAAGGGGACTATTGTGATATTGACACTCATTTCATATTTCCCTCAATGAATCACAGCCCTGGGTTAATTTTAGAAACTCATTATTTGATGAGATAAAAACCGTATAAAAAAGTATAATATGTAAGTGTAGTTGTTGGTTAGCAGAAGGAATATCAAATAAATACAAGATTAGTAATTCCACTGAGATAAACAACTCATAGATGAAGAAACTCCCATAGGTCTGTTTGCCTTCTCTGAAATTTCTAATCTTTGAGAATTGCCTAGAACCTAGAACACTGAGAGTAATATGCCCAGGGTCATATTGCCAATATGTGTCAGAAGCAAGAATAAAATATCAGTTTTTGTGGCTTTGAGGTTGTCTTTCTATTCATTACACTGGGCTGCCCCTCAAGAGAAATATAGGCATTTTAATATAGATAAAAGGTACTTCTAGAATATTATTTAACATTTTAAATCTTGAAACTCTTATTTGATCAAGAATAGGTGACCCATATGTCCCATTATGGATGAAGGAAGAATATATTTTAATTCCTGGGCCCTCTCTTCAAGCCAATTTTTCTATACAGGAGAATATTTCTCTTTCTTATATCCACAGCCTTCCTTATCATTGATAGGTGATAACCTAATCATGATTTAAGTATAATTGCTAAGGTTGTTTGCTTAAAATATCACATTCACTGTTGGGCACAGGGTCACAAATTGCATTATCCCATAGTTATGCTAGAAGGCTGTTTGATCTTTCAATGTCTGTAATTAGCAGATATTACTTCTAGGAGAGGAAATACCTTCAGGCATTATCTACCATTCCTTTAATAATAAGAGAGGATGAAACCTCCTTGAGAGGAGAGATTGTTTCATTCTCTATGTGTTCATCCCCAGTTTCTAGCTGTACCCAGAATATAAATGCCTAATAAATACTTGTTGATTGATTGATTGATAGGAATAAATGACAATTAACACAACATTGCAGACCTCCTAATGCTTTAAATCCGGAAGACTAGTGAGAAGCTATGTGCTGTAAAAGCACTTAGAATCAAGAGATCTGTATTCAAGTACTTATTCTGCCAAAGTATAACCTGTGAAAATCACATAGTTATCTAAGCCTCAGTTTCCTTATCTGTAAAAAAAAAAAGGAACCAGCAAATTAGGGATAACTACAGTCACTTTGCAAATGCTAAAGCAAATAAATGTAATTGAAATAGCAGCTGACCAGAACTGTAGGAATCTGCTAATTGCAGATCAAGTACATTTGAGTATGTAGGAGGAGCAGCTATCTGGAGAAAAAAAGGAAAATATATTTTTTAAAAAATAGTGATCAGGATCTACCAGTAACTTAGCCCCCAGGGCTATGAACAGGCATCTTACCTTGAGCCTTTGGACCAAGTACAAAAAGGAATTTAACATCTCATTTTCAGCATCTGTGAAATGTGGAGGGATAATTTCAGTGAACAGCAGAAATTGTTTTGTTTCCTTCAGATTTGCATAGCAATTACCTCACAAGCACTTTTTGAGCTAAGTAGTAAATGCTTAGTAGTGAAGGCTTAGATGGCATGCTATCATATTTGTGGGTGACACAAAACTGAAAGGGAGACATAGCTAAATGACAGAATTTGTTTTCAAAAAGCTTTTGACAGGCTAGGATGATGGACCAACTAGACAGTTAACAAGGATAAATGTCTAGTTCTATATTTAGGCTCAAAAAAACAAACTATACTGGTAAAATATGTAGCTAAAAAAAGTGAAGACTTGGGAGTTTTAGCCTAGTAATCCAAATCCAATAAGAATAATTGTATTATGTTATCAAGAGTATGATGAGGGATCCCAAATAGTGCATGCCACTATAGGTTGTTTTAATAGAAGCAGAGTATCCTGGATAAGAGATAAGGTAATCCTGTTCTACTCAGTCCTGTATAGACAGCCATAATATTCTGAGTGACAGATTTGACAAAGCTGGAGGATGTCCAAAGTATGACAGAATAGTGAAGGAACTCAAGGATCCTTTGAAGAAATGAAGAATCTATAGCCATGATAAAAAAAGGACTTGGAGAGCTCTCTTCAAGCGTTTATAGGGCTCTCATTTAAAAGTTGAATTAGTCTTGTCCTTTTGGGACCCAGAAGAAAGAACAAAGAACATTTATGGAAGTTTCAAAGAGAAAGAAGTCCATGAAGAGAAATTTTTTTTTTAGGAATTAGGGCTATTCCAAAGAGGAACAGGCTACTTCAGTACAATTCCTCTCACTGAGGGTCTTCAAGACGAAGACTTGATGCTGATTTATTCAGGAATTTTGCAGAAGTGAGTCCAAGTTGGACTAAGTGGCCTTTAAATTCCCTTCCAATTTGAGTTTCTGTGATCACAGAATTATTTGTAGGCAGTCTAGCATTCAAATTTCCTGAATCTTAACCCAGTGCTTTTAGAAATATACTGCATTTCTTCTCTTTAATAAAAACAAAACAAAAAAAATCTGTAATTCATTACAGCCTCCATCTTTATATTATCGGGCACCAAGAAGCCCTTAGTTTCTTTATCTGTAAAATGAGATGGTAGGATTAGAATTCAAGATGTCAGATGGCTTTTATAGACCTTTTACAGTCCTCATATCTAATTATATAAAATCCTTTCTAAAAATCATTGCTCTCCTAGGAAAGGGAATTTTGCATATTGGCAGTTCTGCCAATGGAAAGAATAGTGTAGCAGATAATCAATGGATGACTAAACACAGGTTGAAACATTCCTGAGGGTGGTCCTGGTAGGAATTGAAAGATATTTTAAGACACATAAACCTAGACTCACTGAAGTTCTCTCCTCTTCCCCCTTCTCCCTCTATACACACACACACACACACACACACACACACACACACACACACACACACACA
>NW_020947390.1:313676-322404 GCF_900497805.2 Vombatus ursinus
ACACACACACACACACACACACACACACACACACACACACACACACAAACATTTTTCTTTCTTTTCTTTTTCTTTTTTTTTCTTACTCGACTTTTGGAATTTACCTAACTTAAGATGCAATCCTAACCAGCTGTCCTTTCTTCCAGTTAGAGAATTTAAGGGCTCTAGTCCAGGAGTCTGGTTTACAACTCAACTGTCGGGGGTGAAAATTTACCCCTTAGGCTTGCTTTCTCACTTCTGCTTTGAAGATCTTAATTAGCTAGTTAGCTGCCTCAAGTGTAGGTGACAGACAGGTATCCCACTTCTGCTAATGAGGCCTGAACTACTGGCCAGCAACACATGTTTTCCTCCTCATGCAGAAAATAGCCAGCGTGGTTTTTGACTTTTCTGCCTTTCTACCCATTGGATCACTATTGACCTAGAATTTGCTCTTTCTATGTGGCAGGGGTATGTCCTCTGCTGTTCCCTAACAGTCTCTTCCCCTGATTTGCTCCAGGCTGATTGTGCTTCTGATGCATCTCCTGCCTCTAACTACTCTGATTTACCAAGTATCCCAGAGTGCTGAACTCCCCAAAGCTACCTCCTATCTTCACTACTTATTTGCCCTTTTTGAAGAACTACATACAATGAAGGGGGCAGCTTTGCTCTTAGGCCTTTTTTTCTTATCAGATCAGCATGTTTCTTAAAGGAAAACCTTTAATTTAATTTAAATATTTAAAAGGATACCCTTTTAAAATAATCATTTTGAATATATAAACTAAAATATGCCAACAATGCTTAAAAAGCAGTTTTTCTCTACCTACCATACTTCTTGGCTCCAAAAACCATGAAACCGTTAATTTTCTGTGAAATATTGCATGTATATCAGGTCACCACTTCCATACAAATATGTAACAGGACTAAAGGCACCCAAGAGGAGTGAAACATGGATAAGAGGCCTTCTTTATAAGAATAAACTAAAATAAGTACAATTTTGGGGGAAAGCCTAGGGTTGGGCATGATTGACTTCATATTCTATAAATTCAAGAAAGGCAGGGATGAGTTGAATACAGACTTTCACACCATCAACAAATACTAAGACTGGAGGTGGAGGTGGGGAATAGGGTGAGCAGGGACTCTGGAATAAGAACAATACCCTTAGGAGAAATAGTATTAATTGATATTTTGTAGCCTTTGTATACATTATTTCATTTGATCACAGAAATTTTTTAAGTGCTAATCCCCTTTTTATAATTGAGGAAACTGGCACTCAAATTAAATTACTTGTCCAGCATCAAAAAAATTATAAATACCTGAATCTGGATCTGATCCTGGGTTTTCCCATCTCCAAATCCAGCACTACATTTAGTGTCTTTCATTTAATAGGTCATACATTTGAGGAACTTGTTTCTTAAGTGATAGAACAGGCATACATTCATTCATGACTCATCCATGAACAACAGCTAGAAGGACCTAAGCTAATTTTCAAGGTTTCTATCACTAACATTAACCATACTTTTCCAGTACCTATCTTTTTGAATACTTACTTGTGATAAAATACTATGATTGAAAGTCCATCATTTAGAGAACTTTCAATAAAGAAACTCTCTTGACCAATCCAGATTAAACCCTGTTCTGCTATTTATAGTCTTAGAGATGCTAGGGTCATTGAGAGGCTAAGTACCTTGTTTAAGACCATGAAACTAGCACATATTAGTGACAAGCCTTGAACTCAGATCTTCTCGATTCCAAAACCGGTTCTCTATCAACTATGACATGCTGACTCTCGGTAATAACATTGAAAAGTGTATCATTTTTAGAAGACCCAAAACATCAATTTGATTAAAAAAAAGAGGTCCTTAAGAAAACTTCTGAACATCTTCATTTCATTTCTTCATGTCAGGTACTCTTCGGTAACTGATAGGCAAAAAATGCCTCATAGAGGAATACAAAGAACTCCAAGTTAGGAGAACTGAGTTAATGTACTGAATTTGACTAGGGATTTATTAAGTTTAAGGAGTCTGTGGGATTTTAAAGTGGAGACCACTAAGTAGTTGCAAATGTAGATCTAGAAAGAGATTGGGGCTTGGCATTTTGTAAATCAGCTAGCTAAGGGACAGAATAAATATATAGAGTAAAATAGAATTGGTCCCACAACACTGCTTTGGGGGATTATGATACTTAGGGGCCAAAATGAAGACAAAGAGAGAATGAAGGATTCGGCTATAAGAACTATCAGTCAATCAGAAATGAGTGGAAAGGTGCAGCAAATGCAGGGTCCAGAACCAAAGGGACAGTGAAGTATATGAATGGAGCTACCAGCATACGGTGTCACATCAACAATGTGAAACACGGTCAGAGGCTGCAGAGAGCTTGAGAAGGATGAGGGCATGGATTCCTTTGCTAATCTCCTACATGACCTCTAATGTCTAATTTATCTGATATATTGCTAAATCAACTTAAATAAAAAATTTTGTTTATCATTGCATTTACCAGTTAAAATAATAAATGTATTGCAAACACCATATTGGTACTCTAAGACACAGCAAATGACTCTAGCTTTCTAACTTTTATTTCCCTATATTCCCCAATATGACTCTTTAACTACAGAGAGGCTAGGGGCCTTAATTATTTTCTACAAATAACTCATCTCCACTTCTATATTGCTGCTTTGCTTACTAAAAATTCCTTCCTTCCTTCCTCCTTTTCCTTTCAGATCAAAATAAAGAAATCTCAGTTCAAGTTCTCAACCATGGCACAATAGCTACTTGATCCTGGGCAAGTCCCTTAACCTCTCTTTGCCTTAGTTTCTTTGTCTGTGAAATGGGCATTAAGATAATACTTAACACACAGGGTTATATTTAGAATAAAATGATATTATTTGTGCACTGTGCTATAATATTAATCATAATAATAATTGACATTAACTATTACCAATAATTACACTCTACAAGATAAAGAGGTAAAGCCAAAGTTGGAAATTCAAAGTTTTAAGTATACATGTGATTTAGATATTTCTTTTCTCACCAAGAAAATTATTTGTTTTCAGTCATACAATGAACTACTCTGTATGCTACAAACTGAGATGGTTAGGATAAGCTTGGGGGGAAAATTGTGCTGTAAAACACTGATATAATACTGTAACCCTTTTGCAATATCACAAGATATCTAGAATAAAGATTCCAAATCTATGTATGTTCCATAGAGGTGTCCATGTGAAAAACAGAACTAGTATTTAGAATTAGTTACACATCCTATGCACTCATGCATTATTCATTGTCTGCACAACATCTCCAGTAACACATCAATAAATTGAAAGAGATTGTTTTAAGTTTCTCCCTTAACATTCTTGGAAAAACTTGTTTTGTTTCTGATGAAGTCAAATATGTATTAACAAGTGAATAAGAACCAAATTATGCCAGTACATTGATGATTTTTACAATTATTTTATCAGAATTTTTTCATTAGGCCAGTCAGCATTTAAATTATGACATATAGGTTGATAAAACAGACAATTCAAAAGAAAATTAAGATTAGAAGCAATGCCTAAACCCTGAGGCTAGCTCATAGCCATGGAAACATAAAAGGAAAGTAGCAACAATATGCATTCTTCCATTACCAAAGAACCTTTTGCCTTTTATCACTCCTATAAATAATATTTATTTTAACAACTTTATCGCCTTCTTTCCATTTAACAAATTTTGACAGCTGTGGAAAAAATTGTCAAAAGGCATGACATGGTCAGAAACTACAACCTTTGAAAGACCCTCATGGGTCCTAAGTATATGATTACCCATCTTCCAAATAATACCTAATGGTACATGGACATCACAGTAAGCTATTTGGGTTTCAATATCTGTTGCCTTTTAAAAAAAATAAAATCAGGTGAGATATTAAGTGTTGTATCCTAATATCAGGTAGATATATAGGTGATGGTTCTGTAAGAATAATATCCTTCCTGGTGGCAGATAAGTGAGCATTTATAGGTGAATAGGGTAGGGTTTGATAAATCATCTTTTCCCAACAAGGGAATGCCCTGCAACCACTTATTTACCTCATGTAGGTGCATACTTTGTTTCTGACCAGTAGTTTGCTATCCGTAGAAATATCAAATTTTAATTTAATATTTCCAAATAGAAAGATCCATAGCCTGGCAAACATGAGTATAGGAGGACAAAAATATGGATAAAACTTGAAAAAATATATAATGAAGATTTCCAAATCACTACTTTTCCAAATATTCAGATATGTAACAGATAGACAAAGACAAAATATCTGGATGGTTGACAGACAATTTTTTTTCCACTTTGATGTTTGGCATCATACTGATACTGTGACGGATATAAAAATCAGATTTCTGATTATACTGTAAGCCAAGTGGCATGAAAGCAAGTCATTTTTTCCCCAATCTTTTTTACACAGTATCTATTGCTTTATTTTGCCTGCTTCCTATAATGGCATCTCCTTTGATTCAGCGATGCTGTTTCACAATGTATGTTGGAAATGAAATGAAGGATCAGAAGAAAATGACAGGAAAGATAAGAGAATAAAAAATAACAATATCTGACATTTACAAAGTACTTTAAATACATTCTTTAATTTAACTTCACAATAACGTTGTGAGGTAAAGCCTGAAGGTATTATTAGATTCATTTTCCATATGCAGAGCCTGAGCTTGAGAAAGGTCAAGTGAGTGGCCTAGGATCATAGAGTAGGTATGCCTCAGTCATTAGTTGACCCAGGACTTACTTAATTGGAGTCCAGCATTGTGTTTATTAAACATTTTACAAATGGAGGAAGTTCCTGCTTGCTGTCTGTGTGAATTTCTCCAAATGCTTTACAATCTTATTTTCTTTTCTGTTGTTAACAGGTTGCTCATTTCATTTATTTTCAAGTCTCCTACAGATCTTATCATGCATTTTTTACAGATATTACAGATGAGAATTGAGTTCTGCTATGGCTATTATAGAGCCACTTGTAAATTCACTTTCCTTTGGCACTCAAGAGACCAGGCCAAGTATAAGCTGTGTTAGTAGATTTGATTTCAGAAACCAAGCTCCTGTATTGAGTTTGGACATTCTTCTGTGGCATGCCTGGGCATAAGATTCATGTGCTTTAGGCAAGGGACTCAGGGATATCTTGCTGCCTTTTATGCTATTAGAGAGCATGAGCATTAACAAGTAATCAGAAATTTAAAATAAATAGTTACTTCAGGAGCAAAAAAAAAAATATAACCAAAAACCTACAACCAGGAGAATTATATCAGTTTTTATAAGCAGTTTTGATAAAAATTGTGCTAAGATATTGGACATCACATTGCTTTCAATATATTCAGCAGCATGTGTGCAAGCAAGAAAGCATTGATGGCCTTTATAGGGATGACATTCTTCCAGGGGTACTGGATAAAATGTTTCTCATATCTTGTCTCTTTCTGACCATTGGGGAAATTAATTTACAATCTCTGCATCCTCTCACACATCCCCTAGAAACTAACAATAAGGAAATGAGATTAGAGTGTGATATGTACAAACATGGTTATAAGATCCATGATACCATGATGTGAGATAAGAGCTTTGCCAGAATTCTGTCAACTGTTCTCTACCTTACTGTTACGTCAGATGCAATAGATGGGTAGTGCTTTTTTGTGTTGGTTTTCTGGTTAGAAAATTATAATTTAATTAATATGCATGATTTAATACCTAAAATAATCTAGTTGAGACCATTCCACTCCCTTCACCCCACCATATTCCACTCCCATGTTTAGAGTTGCCTTTCCTGTTACTAATGGTCTAGGTGGGAAATTTAAGGCCTGCATTTGGCCATTTGACATCCCACCCCTGAAAGGATTTGGTATTTTAGAATTATTTGTAAAACCTTGAACCATTCTTCAGTGTTTTACTGCCCTGACTGTATGTACTACTGACAGGTAGCAATAATCACTATATTCACAGGAGAGTAAAGAAACCAACTAGACTAGAACAGAGCTTATGTGTAGATGGTACAGTGGATGGAAAACCTGAGTTCTAATCCAGACTCAGACACTAACTGATTGACCTTGGGCAAGTCAATTAACCTTGTTTGTTTCAGTTTCTTCATCTGTAGAATGACCTGTCGAAGGAATTGGCAAACCACTTAATGTGTCTTTGCCAAGAAAAACCCAAAACAGGGTCACAAGGATCTCAGACACGACTGAAACAACTGAACAACAACTTCAACAAATGATGAGTCAAATTGTGTTTTCCAGGAGGGTAAAAGTCAGAAAATTGTTTAGATTTGATGATTTAAGAAAGTGGAAGCCTTTTAAGACATCTGATTGAGACAGTGTTTTCACTGGAAATATTTTTAGCAGTTTCTGCTGTCATTCTAGCGGAACCTGACAAAGTCTGAGTCTAGGAGAATTCAGCTAACGAAGAGTGGAAATAGAGAGGTAATAATCTAATTCTAAAGCAAATGTATAAAAGCCAATGATTTCTATAAAGATATGACACTAGATACTTTTTAAATGCTTAAAAACAAAATATTCTATTTGGCTTAGTTGCACTTCACTTTTTCTATTAGCCTGACATATGTTCTCCTTCATGTCTCCATAAAATTGAAAGAGTTGGCTTGTCAAAGAAATAAATCCCCAGCTTGCAGGCTCTTCAACGTGTTTAGTGTTTTTTATTGAGTAGGACTCTTCAGAATTAACTGTCGAGCAACAACCACATTAACTTAAATGGAATGATTCTTAACCCGATAAACATACAGTATAAATAGGAATGCAGATGAAAAGACTTTTCAAGATTCCTTTTACTATCACTGTAAATTCTGTGATAAAAGTCTCTTCATTTTCCCAGAAATATTTGCCTAATAATTTTCCATGTTTTTAAACCATAGATTGGAGAAATATATTGCAAATTTTCTTAGAAGCTTTCATGAATCATATCTTCAACTGATCCCTTGTATGAAATGTTGGCCTCTAAGCCAATACAGCAAAGTGAACAACAATTTTATTGCTTATATTTACAATTATAATGGTTGACATTCTTATAATGGTTTACATATACTATCTCATTTGAGCTTCAGAACAACCCTATGATATAGATAATGCAGTTGTTATTCCCATTTTACAGTTGAAGAGACTAAGTCTTGAAGAGGTTGAATGACTTATGCACAATGTTAGAGGAAGAGTTAGAATCCAGTTTTTCTCCAGATACAGTTCTCTGTCCACTAAAACACATTGCCCTTATGTTTAGTCATCTTAGAAGTAATTATTATTGGATATTGGGAATATGAGGTTCCATGGCATATAGTCCCCATTTGCTCCTTCATTGGTTAGTGGAAGATATCTTCCCTGGAGTGCCCTGTTAATGGTACATGACTCCTGGAGGACAAAATTCCCTAAGTAATAGCTAACATTTATATAGAACCTTAAGTTTTCTAAAGTACTTTACATGAATTATCTAATTTGTGAATTTATCTAACCTTGTGAAGTGTTATTTTCTTCTTTTTACAGGTAAGGAAACTGAGGCTCATTGAGGTTAATTTTATTGGCCAGTGTCATACAACTATAATAAGTAGTCAGTAGAGGATTTGATCTCAAGTTTCTGTCTCATATTTGGCAACCTTTATACTACAACACAGTCTATCATTGTTCCATTTAATTCTTCACTCACTGACTCCAGAAGAGAGCAATTGAGCTTAAATTTAGGCTTGTTTAGACACATCTCATCCCCACATCCCTTAATTTTCAGTCATCCTACTTATGGTATGCTGTGCCAGTATACAAAAATAGAACATGTGCAAAAGCCTTATGTTTAGCTTCTAATTGCCCACACCCTAGCAATCATAATCTTTTGTTGATTAATAATAGCACCCTCATATATAATTCTATTCATTTAAATTGCCAATGACTGCCTGAATCTCTTTGATCTTCCTTCCTCTTTAAAGAGTTTGGGGCCTTGAAGGCCACCTTGTCCTCCATTTATTGTTATTAATAATGATAATGGGCATATTTATATCATTTGAAGTTTATAGAGCACTTCACATATTAGCTCATTCTATCTTCACAATAACCCTGAGACATAGATGCTACTTTTTTTAAAGATTAGGAAACTAATTCTGAAACAGGTTAAATGATTTGCCAAGGGTTTCACAAATAGTAAAAGGGTCTGAGGCAGGGTTGGAATTCTAGTCTTCCTTACTCCAAGTTCAACATTCTATCTGCACTGTGCCACCTTGCTTCCCTTTATGCCTCCTCTATGCTCTGCTAAGCTTAAGTCATCTTCCATTCTATTCTTGTCCACTGTCATTCTGTCTAATAGCCCCATAACATCTCAAGTCAAGCTCTTACAAGGCAGTTATGCTCATCTCTGTAACATACAGACTGGGCCCCACCGCATTTTTCAGCTTCTATTTTCTTCTTCTTTTTTTAAGCAGACCTTGTCTTCAAGTCCAATGCTTAAATTTACAAAGATGAGATGGGACTCTTTTTCCTTAGCCATAAGGGCATTGGAATAGACTTTTCCACTGAAAAATTAATACAAATAAACTATTTGTTAACTCTAGATAAAGAAACATCAGAACAAACTTACAATCAAAAATGAGTCTTCTATTATGCCAACAGAATCAGATTTGCCAATGATTAAATGGAATGGGTCCAGATATAACTGATGTATATATCTATAGTAAGCTGGAGTTATAGGTCTGAGAACTAGAGGGAAATAAAGGGAAAGCTTTAAGACACTTCAGCAAACAGGATAGCCTATAG
>NW_020947390.1:322414-350712 GCF_900497805.2 Vombatus ursinus
ATAAAGGGAAAGCTTTAAGACACTTCAGCAAACAGGATAGCCTATAGAACACATCTGGGAAACAATGATGAGATGGGACTCTTTTTCTATTTCATTTCTGGAGTCTGGGTACTACAGAGGTCATTTAAATTAGTGAGAACCTTATTCCTACAGTTTTTCCATCCCTAACTTCTTTGCTGTAGTCATGCATCTACAGTTGCCTATTAGACGTTTCAAATTTGATGTAAGTTTAAGCTGTAGACTGCTTAATCTCATTCCATCCCAAATTGAACCCATTATCTTTCCCTCTAAACTCTTCTTGCTTCCAAACTTTTCTATTACTGTCAAAGGCACCACCAGACTGTCCCCCAAGCTCAAAGTCTAGTTGTTCTTGAGTCCTCACTATTTCTCACCACCTTCTATACCTAATCTGTTGCCAAGGCCTGTTGATTTCATGTTTGCAATGTTTCTAGAATAAGTCTTCTTTTCTCCTCTGATACTTCCAACCACTCTGGTGCAGTCTCTCATCTTTTCACTAGTATCATCATAGCTTACTGATTGGTCTGCCTGACACAAATGACTCTTCACTTCAATTCATCCTCCACTCAGCCACCAAATGATTTTCCTAAATCATTGATCCCACTGTGTCACCCCTTACTCAATAGACTCTAGTGGCTTCCTTTCACTGTCTAGATCAAATATAAAGACCTCTGTTTGGTTTTCAAAGCCCCTGCTGCCACCATTTTTCCAGTCTTCTTACATCCTATACCCACCATGTGCTTTTCAATCCAGTGACAATGAGCTCCTTCCATTTTCTCCAAAAGAAGACACTCCATTTCTCAGCTTGGGGCATTATCTCTGACAGTTCCTATACCTAGAATGTTCTCCCTCCACATTTTGGCCTCCTGGCTTTCCTGGACTTCATCAAATCCAACCTAAAGTTCTACTTTCTACAGGAAACCTTTTCCAATACCTTTTAATTGAAGTGCTTTCCCTTTGTTAATTATTTCCTATTTATCATGTATATCTCTTGTTTTCACGTTTGTTTGCTTGTTGTCTCCTCTATTAGACTGTGAATTCCTAGAGGACAGGGGCTACTTTTACCTTTCTTTGTATCCTCAACATTTATCATAGTACCTGGCACATAGCAGATAATAAATGCTTATTGATTGACTGAATAGATTATCTTGCTTTCTGTTGGCTGATGTATTAAATCATGTGTCAGTAAGAACTAAAGCTACTCAGACCCATTTTCCAATCAGTTTCATTTAAACTTACTGTATTAAATGGAATTTAACATAAGAAGAAGTTAAATGAACTCAGCAGTATAATTACTGCCTCTCTCTGTAAGTGCTACAGTTAGAAATGTCTGGGTTTCTTTATTTGAAAGAAGAAAAGTATAAAACAAAGCTTTATCAAAGGCAGTTGACAGCCTTTTGAAGAACTGGAGATGTTGGATCACTGCTATGGAATGGTCACTACTACAGTGTGGATATGGAGCCTCTGTGCTTCCCTTAAGGATTTTAAGAGATTTTTAGAATCTTGAATCTTCAACTGGGGCAAATACAATCTTTGTAATATTTTTTCTCTTTCAAAACCTTTCTTTGTGGTCCTCTAGTCAAAGGGAGATAGATTGTTCAGTAAATAGAACATTGGAAGATCCAAGTTCAAATATGATCTCAGACACCCTGCACCTTTATTTGTCTCAATTTCCTCATCTGTAAAATGGGGATAGTAATAGCACCTACCTCCTAGAGTTGCTGTGAGGATCAAATGAGATAATAATCGAAAAGTACTTAGCACAGTGCCTGGCATATTGTAAGTGCTATATAAATGTTAGTTAGCATATTATAATTATTAGTAATTGTAAGAAACTAAAGAAGCCCTGTAGTTCAGTACACACCAGGATAGTATAGTAGATAAAGGGCTGAACTTGGAATTAAGAAGATCTGAGTATGACTTCATAACATAGACAATTGACTAGCCCTGTGACACCAAGTGAGGCAATTAATCTTGCTGAGCCTCAATGTCCTCATCTGTAAAATGGGTTAATAATAGCATCTACTTAACACAGTTGTTTCGTGGATCATGTAAGATAATGAATCTAGAGTGTTTTGCAAATGTCAATGTCTCATCAAAATGACAGCTGTCCTTTATTATCTCATTAATCTCCTGCCTTTTAGAGGGATACAAGGTTGTGAAGCGGGGCTTCCCCTCCCATCACATGTTCTCAATCTAGCATTGCACTTAACCTCCATCCTGATCTTTAGCTTTTTTTTTTCAGTAGAAAAGTGGTGCCCTATAATCAGTGATGAATAGTCTCCCACCTGGTCATATGCTTCACAATCCAGTGACTCTGAACTACTGTAAATCTTCATTCAAATCCCATTCCTCACCCCCACCACCTGATTTCTCATTCCCATCCTCTTCAACCCTCCCACCCCAAAGTTTCAGCCTTACTCTGTCCAGCCCTTCCACTTGCCCTATAGAATACCTGTTCCATTAGACAACGTGCTTCCTTTCATCTTCAATCTTTTCCTCTTTTACTTCATCTACTAATCCCTCTCTACTAGCTCATTCTCTACTGTCTACGTAAAAACATACCCATGTTTCCCCTATCCTGGAAAAAAAAAATAAAACCTTCACTCAACCCTTCCATTGACTATTAATTCTCGCAACCTCTGGTTTCAAAATAATAACTTAAATTTTATGATTTGTGTTTTTCAAAGTACTTCCCTAAAAACTCTGTTGCAGAACATTTGTTATCATCCCCATTTTCTAGATGAGGAAACTGAGAATCAGAGAATGTATTGTTGGTTCATTCTATACTTTATGGTGGTGGTAATAATAATAACCTAAATAGTATTTTAGCCTTTTATGCCTTCTACTTAGTCTCCCTGCCTCTATGCCTTTTGCCTCTAATTCATAAGCCATATCGTTACCCCAGTAGTATTTCTTTTTCCAAATCAGGTCATGTCACTTTTCAGCTCAAAATTCTCTTCTTCATTGTCCATCAAATAAACTTTAAGATTTAAATTATTTTTCTTAGGATTCAAGACCATTCATCATAACTATTATTCTATATATTTTCTGCACTTTGTAGCTAAATTCCTCAAAAAGGTCATCTACATTAGATGTTTTTTGGTTTTTTTTTGCACTCTTTTCTCAGTTTCTTCTTAATTCTTTCCAATTTGGCTTCTGATCTTATCATTTCACCAAAAAAATATTTTTTCTACATTTCCTAATGATCTCTTAGTTGCTAAATTAAATGGCCTTTTCTCAATGGTCATTCTCTTTAACTTCTTTGCAATCTTTGTTACTGCTGATCACTCTCTCCTACTTGATACTTTCTTCTCTCTAGGTTTTTCTCTACTTTTCTGACTGCTTATTTTCTGTCTCCTTTGCTGGATCCTCTACTAGATCGTGCCCTCTAACCATAGATGTCCCCACAGGGTTCTGTCCTAGGGCTTCTTCTTCTTTTGTATTACTTCACTTGGCGACCTCATAAGCTCCCATGGATTTAATTACTGTCTCTATGCTGGTGATACCTATCCTGACCCAAACATTTCTGCTGATCTCTAGTGTCTGCCTTTCAGATATTTTAAACTGGATGTCCAGTAGACATCTTAAACTCAGCATGTCCAAAACAGAACTCATCATTGTTCTCCCTACAGTCACCCCCAATTCCTACCTTCCCTATTACTATAGAAGGCACCACCATCTTCCAAGTCATCAGGCTCGCAACCTAGGAATCAACCTTGATTCTTCACTATCTCTCACTACATCCATTCTATTGCCAAGGCCTGCAGATTTCACCTTTGCAACAGATCTCAAATAAACTCCATTCTCTCTTCTAAAGGGAGATTCTGCCACTGTTTCTGCCACTCTAGTGCAGACCCTTATCACCTCCCACATGGACTATTGCAATAGCCTGCTGGTAGGTCTGCCTGCCTGAAGTTGCTCTCTACTCCAATCCATCCCCCATTCAGCCACTAAAGTGATTTTCTGAAAGATTGAATCCTATCATGTCATTCCCCACCCCCTAAACAATATATTCTAAGACAACTTTGCTTCTTCCCACCTTTCCACTTCTTACAACTTACTCACCCTACAGGTACTCTTCTAATCAGTGACTCCACAGATGAGACAATCCTCTCTCAGCTCCAGGCATCTTCTCTGGTTGTCCTCTGCCTAGAACTTTCTCCCTCCTTTACTCCAACTACTGACCTCCCTTGCTTCCTTTAAATTTCAGCTTTTGCTAGAAGCCTCAACTTCTTTGTTTTCCCTCTGGTAATTATGTCCTATTTATATGTAGATAGTTTGCATTGTATCTGTTTCTTTGAATGTTGTCTGATTGGTTAGATTGTAAACTACTTGAGGATAGAGACTATCTTTCCCCTCTTTTTGAATACTCAGTACTTAGCACAGTGCTGGGCATGTATTAGGTGCTTAATACATATTTATTGATGACTAATTCTTATGTTAATTCCATTAAATTCAGAAAGAAACAATCTTAGGCCAGTTCATTATCATTTTGCTAATCTTTTATATTTAATGCTCTGTAGAGTAGCTTACAAGTTGATATAATAACTACTTTTTTGTAATTGAATGCAATTATGGGTACATAAACTCATCTTTCATAAGATCACAAAAGGGATCTTAGGGACAAATCCAGTAGCAGCTTGGGTGACATGAACATGTACTTCATCCCACTCACATACAGGTTTGGTTTCTTCTACTAGGTCTGTATATTTTGAAAACTTTTCAATCTGTAGAGTTTTGAGATTTAATATTTGATAAGTCAACATCTATTAAAAACGTTGTTCTTAATTTTTAAATGGATCAATACTATATCTAGGTGGTGGTGGGCAATGATTTTGTCTACAATCATACCCCAGTTCCAGTACAGTTCATTTGTTTAGTTATTAAGAATATTTTTATATAGTAGGGCATGTTTTCTATTACTTTATAGAAGATATCAAGTCTCTGGCATATAATTCTGACTATCAGATCATGTTTTGCTAGGTATTTGAGTAGATGCTAAATTTTTGCAACCTGAAGTGATGTGTTTTGTTTCCTTATATAATATGACTTTATCAATAAGACTAGGCTCCTAAGGGTTAACTTTTCTACAATTTCTGTAGGCAGTGATCTGGTCATAAATTGCTACTATAAATTCCTATATCTCTGTTAACAACCCCTCATGGCTTAGCAATTTGTTTAGTATTTTTCCTCTACTTATTGTCTTTTGAGCATATGTAGATATTGCTCATGGGGCTGCCTTTGATCCCCCTCTCTTGGCAGTTATTTATTTCATAGACTCCTGAGGTAAACTACTTTCAGTGACAGTATACAAATCCAGGAATGTATTCTTATTATCAGCCTTTAGCATTGCTTTGCAAACTGATATTCATTCTGGAAGTGCCATCATCACCATCGTCATTGGCATTATTGCTATTATTCCTCCATGATATTCACAGCAGCCTTTCCTTGTAGGAATCTAGTGAGGAAAAAACTATTAGTTCCCAAGGTAACATATTCCACAGGAGTATAATTCTAACTATTAGAAGTTGCTTTTTTTAACCATCCTTCTAACATTCCCTTATATGCTCCCAACAATATAAAAACTACATCAAATAACATTTTAAATTTCCTATACAGTGTTTGGAGAATACCATTAGCTATCATTGACTTATATGGAGCAGAAGCTTCAATAGCTTAAACTCTTGCTAAGTGTTGTGCATAAAGGCATTGACGTTCATAGCAATGACCTGGATTCTTAAAGAAAAAGTCAGATCATATTATTTTATTTTAAAAGGCAAAGAAATATGAAGTTCATATCATATGTATTCTTTAATCAACACATGTCTAGTTAAATTGAACTAGAAATGATTATTTTTTTTTTTTATTTTAAGTTTTGGATTACTAAAAGGAAAAAAAAAATGCTTAGCTGTCCAGACACCTGAGAAGCCACAACATATTCCCCTTAGGGTTATAAATAGCCACTTTTTCATTGTATTCAAATTTTAAAAATCTATCAAATACTTACCAAGTGTGAGACACTGTATGTAGAGCTACAGAAATGAAGTAAGGTAAAGAAGACAGAATTGTGTAATGAGAAGTGGTGGAGTGGAATAAAAAGATTACTGAGCCGAGAGTCAGGATACTTAGTTTCTCATCTTGTTCGAAACTTAGAAGCAATAAGGTTTTAGAGAAATAGAAGGGTTTATGACAGTAATCACGGGCAGTTTATTACCACCATAAGTTATAGAATAATCCAACAATGAATTCTCTGGTTGTCAGTTTCCTCATCTAGAAAATGGGGACAACGACAATTGTTCTACAATAAAGTTGTTAGGGAAATACTTTGAAAAACACAAACCATAAAATTTAAGTTATTATTTTGAAGCCAGAGGTTGCTAGGATTAATAGTCAAAATTTAACCTTTTCTGCCTCCTATTTAGTCCCCCTGCCTTTAAATCTTTTGCCTCCTATTCATAAGTCATATCATCACCACAGTAGTCTTTCTTATTTCAGATGCAGTCATGTCACTTCTCAGCTTAAAATTCTCTTCTTCATTGCTTATCAAGTAAACTTCAAGGTTTAAATTATTTTTCTTGGGATTCAAGACCATTAATGATCATATTACCTACCTTTCCACACTTATCCTGTTTCTTTCTTCCTTATACTTTTATGCTTTAATCAAATAGATTACTCCCTGTTCCCTGAATACATATTCTATGCTCCAATGCCATTTTTGAGAGTCTGTTCCCTGTCCCTGGAATGCCCTCCATTTTTCCTCTTCTATTTAAATCCTACCTATCCTTTAAAGGTCAGTAAACTGTGGCCTGGTTAGCAAGACCCTTTCGCATTGAACTTCACATATAATTTTCTAATGTTCTTTTCTTTTAATGTTATATTATTGTGGTTTTCTGCATTCATGTCTTAGCTTTCTATTAGACCATACATTCCATGAAGGCAGGGACTGTGTCTTACTGGAACACCTTGTATCTCTAACCAGTGCTTTGCACAACTTAAATATTTATTGGATGAAGATGAATGAATAAATAAAAGAAAGAATATGAGTCTTCAAGGACCTTATAGTCTAAAAGGAATGTTGAGATATATAAAGAAATAATAACAATACAAGGCAAAATTTAATGAGTGCAAAGAAGAATCAAGATAAGTAGACTTTAACAAATTTGAGGGATGAGAAACTGCTTTTTTAATTATTTTATTTTGATTTATCAACAATTACTTCCAAATGCTTTTGAGTTTGAAATTTTTCTCCCCCTTCCTCCCTACCATCCTCCCCAAGATGGTACACAACCTGATATAGGCTATACATATACATTCCTATTAAACATTTTCACATTAGTGATGTTCTAAGTAAGAATTAGAACCAATAGAAAGAGGAAACAAAACTCAACAGAAGAAAAAAAATAGCAAACAGTATGCTTCTGTCTGCATTCAAACTCCATAGTTCTTTCTTTAGATGTGGATAGCATTTTCCATCACAAGGCCTTTGGAGATGTCTTAGATACTAGTATTGCTGGGAAGGGTTAAGTTTATCAATATTAGTCATCACACAATGTGACTTTTATTGTGTACAACATTCTCCTGGTTCTGCTCACTTCACTCAGCATCAGATCATACAAGTCTTTCCAGGTTTTTCTGAAATCAGCCTGTTCATCAGATATCACTTTTGACTTACAGATTTGTATATATTGTTTGATGTACATGTTATTTGTCAATTCAGTGGAAATTAGTGGAGAATTGTCTGGATAATTATAGCTCAAATTTGGACCTGACATAAATTTTACAATCTCATTTATGATGTAGTCTGGAGTTTAGGTTTAAAAAACATACACAGAGGACATCTGCTTCCAGGAGCCAAGATGGTGGAGTAAGAGGTGAGTCTCTCTTACCCTCCCTTATTAACCACTGAAAGCCCAGAAAATATCACCCCAGGAAAAAACCCTGAAACAGTTGAACAAGAAGAAAGATGGGGTGCAGCAGTCTAGTAACTCAGGTAGTTTGAGGAACTAACTGGAAAGGCCCCTCTTACCCGGGGGGAAGGGGAAGAGTACAGAACAGGAAGTGTCCCAGCAAGCTAGCAGAAAACCCTACCGCAGCATAGCAGCAGGAGATCCTGAAGCCCAGGTGGTGGAGCAGGCAAACACCAACACCTGGACCTCCGAGTGCCTCATTGTGGGCAGGGGAACTGGTGGAAATCAGCTCAGAAAACCACTAGGTGCCTCGGCATTCTACAGCAACTGACTCTCTCAGTGCCTCAGCAAAACTAAGAGAAGCAGAACTCCAAGGGGCTGCAGGCTGACAAACACCCTATGACATCCATGTGAAAGGAACTGAAGAAAGCAAAAGGAAGGAAAGGCCTGGATGATCAGGAAATCTCCAGGAGCCACACTACCCAATCATACCCTGATTCCAGCCCAATGCCAGGTAAGCTGCCAGAATCCTATGGCTTCCAAGTGCCAACATTGGAGGCCCCAGCACATATAGCCATCAACCAGGCCCTAGGCTCCCAACACAAGAAGCTTGGGTCAGTGCCCTCTGCTCCCCAGCAGGAGAGCCCAATCTCTTTAAAGGCCAGGAAATAAGCAAACACCATGAGCAAAAAGAAACGTATGATAGATTCTTATTATGGGAAGAGTGAATATCAAGGCAGAAATTCTGAAGAGGACAACATTGTCAACAAACCTACATCTGGAACCTCAAAAGGGAATATGAACTGGTCTGAAGCCCAAAAAGCCTTCTTAGAAGAGCTCAAGAAGGATTTTAAAAGTCAAATGAGAGAGGTAGAAGAAAAAATGGGAAAAGAAATGAGAGATATGCAAGAGAGAGTCAATAGCTTGGAAAAGGAAGGACAAAAATTAACTGTAGAAAACAAGTCCTGAAAAGATACAATTGGCTAACTGGAAAAAAAAGTACACTGAATAAAACAAGTCCCTAAAAAATACAATTGGCCAACTGGATAAAAAGTGCACTGAAGAAAACAAGTCCCTAAAAAATACAATTGGCCAAATGGGGAAGGAGGTACAAAATTTAATAGAAGAAAACAATTTGTTAGAAATTAGAATTGGGAAAATGGAAGCTAATGACTATGGGAACAAGAATCAGTCAAACAAAACCAAAAGAATAAAAATAAATAGATGAAAATGTAAAATATCTCACTGGTAAAACAACTGACCTGGAAAATCAATCCTGGAGAGACAATTTAAAAATTATTGGTCTACCTGAAAATCATGATGAAAAAAAGAGCCTGGACAATATCTTTCAGGAAATCATAAAGGAAAACTGCCCTGAGGTCCTAGAACCAGAGGGTAAAATACCATAGAAAGAATCCACCTATCACCTCCTGAAAGAGACCCCAAATTGAAAACACCAAGGAATATAGTAGCCAAATTCCAAAATTACCAGGTGAAAGAGAAAATACTGCAAGCAGCCAGAAAGAAACAATTTAAATATTGTGAAACCAAAGTCAGGATTACACAGGACCTTGCAGTTTCTACATCAAAAGGATGTAGGGCATGGAAAATGATATTCCATAAGACAAAGGAGCTTGGATTACAACTAAGGATCAACTACCCAGTGAAAATGAACATGATCTTTCAGGGGAGGAGATGGATATTCAATGAAATAGGGGACTTCCATATCATCCTGATAAAAAGACCAGAGCCCAACGGAAAATTTGATCTTCAAATACAAGACTCAAGAGAGACATAAAAAGGTAAATGGAACAGAAAGAAACAACATGTTATTAATAAGGGCAAACTATTTACATCCCTACAAGGGAAGATGACACTTGTAACTCTTGAGAACTGAATTGTTATTGCACCAAGTTAAAGAGTATACATAAAGCGGGTGGATATAAATCCACTTTGATGTAATGATGAAGAAAATCTAATGAAGTGGGTTAAATGGATCCAAGTAAGTGAATTAATCTGATCTAACTAAGAAAATGTACTGAGAGAAAAGGAAAGGAAGAGTCAGACAAGGGTAAATTGCATCACAAGAAAAGGCACAAAAACCTGTTATAGCAGAGGGAAAGAAGGGAGGAAGATGAGTATTGTTTGAACCTTACTGTCATCAGATTTGACTCAAGAAGGGAATAACATAATCAGTTAGGAATAGAAATCTAATATGCCCTATAAGCAGTAGGAGGGAAAAGGGAAAAGAAAAGGGAGGGGGCTAATAGAAAGGAGGTGGTACTGAGGGAGGCAGTGGTCAAAAGCAAAACATTAGTGAGGAGAGAAAAGGAGAAAGGAGAAAGAAAAGCATAAATGGGAGAGGGGAAAGGATAGAGAGAAAGACACAGGTAGTAATCATAATTGTGAATGTGATATATGAATGTAATGGAATACTATTGTGCTACAAGAAATGATGAACAGGCAGACTTCAGAGAAACCTGGAAAGACTTGTATGGTTAGATGCTGAGTGAAGTGAGCAGAATCAGGAGAACATTGTATGCAGTAACAACCACATTGAGTGAGACTTAACCCCTCTCAGCAATACAAGGATCTAAGACATTTCCAAAAGCCTCATGATAGAAAATGCTATCCACATCCAGAGAAAGAACTATGGAGTTTGAATGCAGATTGAAGCATACTATTCGCTGTTTTGTTTTTTGTTTTTTTTTCTGGTGTGTTTTGTTTCCTCTTTCTGGTGGTTCCTCCTATTAGTTCTAATTCTTACTTACAACATCACTAATGTGAAAATATGTTAGATTGCACGCTGTCTTGTGGAGGGAGGGAGCAGAGGAGGGGGAGAAAAATTTAAAACTCAAAAGCTTATGGAAGTGATTGTTGGTAATTCAAAATAAATTAATAAAACATTTTGAAAAAAATAAAAATAAAAACCACAAAAAGCTACCTTCTCTGTAGTAATAGATGATACTAATATGTGAATAATTTAATCAATATCATAGAAAAAGATAGAAAAGTCATAAGATCATACATGTAGATCTAGAAGGGATCCTGAGGTCCATCAAGTCCATCATGCCTCATTTTACAGATGTCTCCTGATTCTTCAATTCTTCCTCTCTCTCTCTCTCTCTCTCTCTCTCTCTCTCTTTCTCTCTCTCTGTTTTGATCTCATCCTAGCCCTAGTTCTAATAACATAAAGCTTTTCTTTTTTTTTTTTTGTTTTTTTTGTTTTTTGTTTTTTTTAGGCAATTGGGGTTAAGTGACTTGCCCTGGGTCACACAGCTAGTGTCAAGTGTTTTCTCTGAGGTCGGATTTGAGCTCTGGTCCTCCTGACTTTAGGGAGGGTGCTCTATCCACTGCACCACCTAGCTGCCCCATAAAGCTTTTCTTAATTAGATATAACAACCATGTAGCAAATTTCACTGTCTTATTGTAATTGTTTTGATCTTTGTTAAATGAAGCTGAACTGAGATGAAATTGGGATTTTTTTAATGGAATAGGTTGGAGAAGGAAACCCACTGTTTTCTCTTGTAAGGGCAAAATGAATCTGTCAACTCAGCAAAGGATTTGGGACTCTGCCTGTATGAAAACCTTTTCCCAAAACTTCTTTAGTCACTGGACAGCCTTCAAATAAGATATTTGTAAAGTGCTTAGCACAGTGCCAGGAATATAGTAGGTACTTAATAAATGTTTGTTTGTTTTTTCCGTTCCCTCTCCTCTCCTTCCCCCTGTCCTCTCTTCTTCTCTACTCTTCTCTTTTCCTTTCTCTCCTTTTCTCTCCTTGCCTCTTTTCCTGGCCTGTCCTTTCCTCTTCCTTCCTCTTTTCTCCTCTCTTCCTTTCTCTCCTCTTTTCTTGTCCTTTCCTCTCCTTGCCTCTTTTCCTGAACTGTTCTGTCTTATCCTTTCCTTTCTTTTCCTCTGCTCCCCATTCCTCTTCTCTCCTCTTTTCTCCTCTTCTTCCTCTCCTATTTTGCTGTCCTGTGCTAACCCCTCCTGTTTTCCTTTCCTCTCCTGTCTTCTCTCCTTTCCTTTAAGACAACAACAATTGTTTAATACTTGGAGATTTTCTGAATATTAATTCATTCTATCCTTCATGACACAGACTTTTCTGAAAATTCCATACCAGAGTGATTGTTCCACATTCTGATCACTTCTTAGTCCGAACACATTTGTCTCTGCCCATAATTTGACATTGTTCAGATACTGCTTTGTATTTTTATCTTTTTCATAAATAGACACATGATTGAATGTTTTCCATACC
Organism: Vombatus ursinus; assembly: GCF_900497805.2. Classification (NCBI taxonomy): domain Eukaryota; kingdom Metazoa; phylum Chordata; class Mammalia; order Diprotodontia; family Vombatidae; genus Vombatus; species Vombatus ursinus. The sequence continues at coordinate 334,601 of NW_020947390.1, forward strand.
TTAGGCTGAAGACTTCCCCATGGTCTAGCAATGATATCTCATAATGACCATAGTCTTGAAAGTATACAGAATATTTTCGTCTCAAAAGACCCTGGGAAAAGATGGCAGTGGTAGTACAGATGGTATCCATAATGACATTAATATAGGGCTTTAAGGTTCACACAACACTTTTTTCATAACTAATCTGTAAGGCAGAGAATACAAATATTATTATCATTCACAAATAAGGAATCAGAGATGTGGGAAAGTTAAGTTATTTACCCAAGGTAACATAGCTCATGACAGAACTGGGAATCGAGCCCAGGTCTTCTGATCCTGAAATCTGTGCTCTTTCTTCTAAAAATGCTTCCTCTTGTCAGGGCTAGACAACCTGTGGCTTTTGGACCACATACAAATGGTCAGGGGCTGTTAGATTGCTTTTGAGGTTAGAGTAAGGACAAAGAAAAGTTGCATTATGAATTATATTGATGCTATCATTATATGTTACATTATATCCTGAAAAAACTCAAAGGACATCATAACAAGGAGACACATAGCATGTCACATCTATTCAGGATAATAAATCAAATTAATACTAGTTTTAAAGAGAAAAAAATGTAACTCCTTGCTGAAGACACTGATGAATTATGTTTCTTACCCTTGTTCCTTCCGGCTCCAAGTCTATGATTCTGTGTTCCTGGGTCAGATATTCTACACTTGATCTAAAGTAATGAGTATCAGCTTGGGAGTAGGGAGACCTGAATTCTAGTCCTAGTTTTGCTACTCATTAACTGAATAACCTTTGGAAGGTCACTTAACCTTTCTATAACTCAAGTTACATAGACAGTGAAATTAATGATGCTTACATTGCATGCTGTGGGATAGCTATGGGAATAAACTAGAATTACTACTGGGACATTGTTTTTAAAATGAAAAAGTGCTCTAGACCAGCATACCATTCTATTCTGAAAAGCACTGGAGATTTACTCTTCCCTGACTTATTTTTTTTTTTAATTTTCACTCATGAATTTTATTGGTTTTTTTTCCCCTATTGCTCCTTAGACTTTTCTCCTTTATCTAAGAGTCTCTAACTATGCTTATATTTTAGTTAACAGGCATATGCATTTTGAAATTTATTATTTTATAATCTAATGGAAAGTGAGAGTATATAAACATTATCATAAAAAATCTGATTTACATTTTAATTAAATGAGTTACAATTCATCAGTTCTTTAGGCAGTATCAGAAGTTTTTGCTATTGTTTGGTAAAATTTTTTCTCTCAATATTTCAAATAGACCAAACAGCATATCACAAGATGTACTTGAATTCTATTTTCTGGAATTTTTTTTAAACTATAGGCATGAAGTGCTCTTCAATAAAAATTTAAGTAGTAAGGATTCTAACTATAGGAGAGTTAATCTTCATTTTCAAATTATATTAGATGGGGAAATTTTGGTGCTAAATTAGTTATATATCTGTTATCCTCAAGATCAACCATGATTTTGTACATGACTGTCATTAAATCACAGATCAAGACTTAAGGTTAAATTGCAGTCTCAGCCACCAAATGTTTCTTTCATTTGTAAGGATCAGAGCTCATCCCCATACTCTGGAGAGAATTATGTTCTTCTTTTAGCGTCTTTAAAAACATTGCACATAAGAGCTATCAGTAGTGCCTTGCCCTCTGCAACAATGCATAAACAACTTAGTAAAATGGATTTATTAGTTTGAAGGCAGCAATAAGACCTTACATCTTTATGCTGTTTTTAAACTTTTTAAAAACCCCTTCACATTTATTATTTTTCTTGAACCTTATAATATTCCTGTGAAGTAGACACTATAGACAAGACATTGACAACATTTGACAGATGAGGAAACTAAGGTTTTGTAGGTTAAGTGTATTGCTTAAGATTAAGTCAATTGTTAAAAGGCTTTCAAAGAAGAGGGAATACAGTACCTCCCTTGTCATTCTATAGTTTGATATTTCCTTAAAAAGTCAGAAAACAAAAACAAAAATAACTCTGAGTCCAGAGACAGAAATTCTATGGAATGTTATGATTTCTATGAAATCATCCTGCCTCTAATAGTATTATGATACTCATGATTATATGTTAATTTGCTTTATTCTTTTAACATGGCCATCTGCTTCCATTTTGTGGGTGAATTCATCCCATTCATATTGACAGATATGATTATTAATTATCTATTTCTTTTTATCTTATTTTCCTCTGTTCTATATTTCTCTTTCTCCTTTGTACCCTGTTCCTCCTCAAAAATCTGTTTTGCTTCGATCTGCCCTCCTTTCTATCCCCACCTTTTTCTTATGCTCTTCCCCTCATACTTCCATATTGAGTAAGATAGATTTCTGTATCCAGCAATGTGTATAGAAATTCTTCCCTCTTTGAAGCAATTCAGTTGAGTGTGAGGTTCAAGCATTGCCTGCCTTCCATTTCCTCCTCCACTGAAAAAGCTCTTCCTTCCAAACCGTTTGTGCATGAGATTTTTCCCTCATTTTTTCCTATCCCTTTCCTCTTCTCTTACTGCATTCATCTTTTTCACCCATCCATTTAAAAAAATCATACTAACATAATTGGTGCAAAGCCTTGTTCTCAGTCTATATAGACTCCTTTTAATCACTATAATAATGAAAAAAAAGTTCTTAGAGTTAAATATATCATCTTCCCATATAGAAGTATAAACAGTTTAAACTTGAGTCCCTTATTATTTCTCTTTCATGTTTCCCTTTTTTTATGCTTCTCTTAAGTCTTGTTTTTTGAAAGTCAATTTTTCTATTCAGCTCTGGTCTTTTCATCAGGAATGCTTGAAAATGCTCTATTTCATTAAATGCCCATTTCCCTTCTTAAGTATTATACTCCATTTTGCTGGGTAGGTTATTCTTGATTGCAATCATAGCTTCTTTGTCCTCTAGAATATCATATTCCAAGATCCCCTGTAATGTGATAGCTACCAAATCTTGTGTGATCCTGACTGTGGCTTTACAGTATTTGAATAGTATCTTTCTGATGACTTGCAATATTTTCTCCTTGACCTGGGAACTATGGAATTTGGTTATAATGTTCCTGAAACTTTCATTTGGGGATTTCTTTCAGAAGTTGATTAGTAAATTCTATCAATTTATATTTTACTCTCTGGTTCTAGTACATCAAGGTAGTTTTCTTTTATAATTTCTTGAAAAACAATGTCTAGGCTCTATCTTTGATTTTGACTTTTAGGTAGTCCAATAATTCTTAAATGATCTCTTCTCGATCTATTTTCTAGCTCAGTTGTTTCTCCAATGAAATATTTCATGTTTTCTTCTATTTTTTTCATTCTTTTGATTTTGTTTTATTGTTTCTTGATGTTTCATGGAGTTATTAGTTTCTTGTCCAATTCTAATTTTTAAGGAATTATATTCTTCAGTGAGCTTAAGTATCTCTTTTACCATTAGGCAATTCAGCTTTTTAAGGAGTTCTTTTCATCAATAAAGTTTTGTACTTCTTTTACTAGTAGGCCAATTCTGTTTGTTATGGTGTTATTTTCTTCTGTATTTTGTGCCTTAAAAAAAGCTTTTATTTGTATTTTTATAATTTTCTTGCATTCCTCTTATTTGTTTTCACAGTTTTTCCTCTGCCACACTCTTTTGTTTTTAAAATAATTGTTTACCTCTTCTAGGAATTCTTGTTGGACTTGTGAAGTGTTATTTTAAAGTTGTTTGGAGAGGAATATTGGTAGAAGTCAGTTCCTTCCTGTAGTTTGCTATCTTGGCTCTGCCCCTTGGAAGTCCCCATGAAATATTTATTAAGCACCTATTGTGCATATGTCACTCTGCTGGGAACTGTTATATTTAATTCAACAAGTGTTTATGAAGTTCTATCTATTTGTACCCCCTAAATGCCTGGGGTACAAAGACAAACATGAGATGACCCCTGTTTTCGGGAGAGTACATCCTACTGTGTACTGTAAATCAGAGGAAACATTTTCAAGGTAAGGATGAGAAAAAATTTTATCTAAAAGATGGCCCTGTGAAGAGAGCTAGTGATTCTCAGAGGTATGAAGAGAGGGGAAGAAAAGGACCTTTGCAATATTATATGAAAGTAGGAGACAGAATGTTTTCTATAGCGAACAACAAATAGAGCAGTTTAGCTCAAATATAAAATGTATGAGGAGAAGTAGAGCCTGGAAGACAAGGTTGGAACTAGGTGGTGAAAGACTAAGTGCCAAAGGGAACAGTTTTTATCTTACCCTACAGGTAAATAAACTTGGCCACACTTATATTTTAAGAATATTAATTTGGCCACAATGTGAAGGAAGGATAATGGAGAAGGGAAAAACTAGCACCAAGGAAAACATTTGGTAGGATCCTGCAATAATAGTCAGGAAGCCTTAGCTAGAGTGGTTGTGATTGATAGGGAGGGGAGATTAGGGGAAAAATAAGAGGGTAGGAGTAGAACTGTGAAGTTGAAATGAACAGGACTTGACAATTAATTAATTATGAGAGTGATATAGAATATAGACCAAGGCATTAGAAAGCTTCCTAGAGAAATGGTGTTAAACCCAAGTGGAATCAGAGACTCTAAACATCCATAAGGATCCCTGCAGGCTGCATATTGACTTGGAAATATTGACTTTTAATATTATTAATATTAATTAATTAATATTAATATTTAATATTTCTTTTAATACTTCTTTTTTATTAACACATCAACACATTAAAATCAAATAGGAACTAAATGTTAATTTGGTTCAGCTTATACTGAGGAGTATTGTGGGTCCAGATTGTAAGCTCCTCTCTAAGATTGTAAGTTTCTTGAGGAAAGGAAGTATCTTTTGTCTCTTTTTCTGTCCTCAATGCTTAACACAAAGTAAGCACTTAATAAATGTTTATTGATTAATCAATTGACTGGTCAAATTAATTTTATTTAAAAAAACTCATTTTATCATTTGGTTCATCTGTTCTCTGGAATATATTATGTGTATTTGTATATATTTATGTGTGTATTCATATATATTATCATTGCCATAATTATGAATGAATATATTTTGTTATATATAGACATAGCCAAAGTCACTCTAGGTTTCTGTTTTTGTTTTAGTAAAGTTAATGGGTAAGTGGAAGCTGACCATTGTACTTAAAAATGAGAATGAGACATTTTGTGTTACCACTTCTGGACAGCATCATAAAATGAATTATATTTAGTTTGTGCACCAAATTCATAGAGTGCCACTAATAAGCTAGGATATAATAGATTATTTGGCATATATGTGCTCCTTTAAAAAGTAAAAACTGTAGAAAGTCATTCATGTGCTATCTGCATTATGTAACAGCAAACATGAACTAAACTACGTGTCACCATTATTGTGCTTATAAATTATTATTTGCACAAAAGAAACATTTTAGTTTGAATTTTAATCAGACTTTCTAAGTATCTGTTTTTGGTTGTTCTATAAAATATTGTTTAAAAACATTTTCCCCTTTCAATTTATTTATAGCTAATATATTTAAGAATATTTTCACCAAACATATTAGAGAAAGTTTTAATTTTTTAATAAGTAGCTTAATTTTGGTAAAGTGTTACGCACATAAAGCAGTAACTGATTGGAAAAAAAGTAGCTGTTCACATGGCCCAAGACAGTTGTAAAAACAGTTCAAGAAATTGGTTACCTAACTGTTGTGTTTTCTTAGGAAGTATGTATTGATAATCCTACTAAGATTCTCACAAAAGGTTTTGTTTTGTTTTGTTTTTTCTTTTCTCTTGGCCTATCTCATACCTGTCAAGTCTCCCATCTCTACACTTGTTTAACCCCTATTGGCAGTATTGTGTAACAGAAAGAATGATGCTCCTATAGTTGGTGAAGATGGATTTGGATCCTCTCTTAAATCTACTAGCTATAGTCTAATCACTTAATCCCTTTCTGATTTCATTCTCTGTAAAAGGTTATTATAAAGGATAATAGATTTAAAGTACAATAAATTACCTAAGTTATCTGTTATTGATATCAACTCAGTATATGCTACATTTAATTATTGTTTTTTTGGTTTATTACATATTGCTTCGACTAGGTTATAATCATTTATGGCCAGAGAACTGTGTTTTTGTATCCTCAGGCCATTGAATGGTGTTCTATGTAGGAGGGCCTCAAATAACACATTTTTATAATGATAGAAAGTAGTATTAGGAGAATAATAATTATTTTATTATTACCATAAAGGCTTTTGTGCCCCAAAATTTCTTCCCGAACCCAAGTACTATGGAACCTGAAATTCTATTGTTAAACTTTGGTTTAAAAAAAAATCTTTTAAAATGCAAAAACCTTTGACATGTTAGGGTAACAGGGTAACACATTCTGTCTTAACTATTGAACTAGAAGGATTCATTGAGGACATCTAGTCCAATTCAATCATTTTACAGATGAGGAAATTGAAACTGATAAACCTGACATGTTTTACTTATGGCCACAGACAGGGTAAGTAGCAAAGCTAGAATTCAAACATAGGTCCTCAAATCCAGCTCCTTTTCCTACCATTTCCCATACTTTAAGTCACTAGCACTTTAAGTCAGCAGAAACAAAACAAGTAGAGAAGGGATAAGGGAATATGTGGGGGAAAGTGTCAGTGAAATGGACAAAAAAAGGAAAGAAGGGAGGTGATGTGGAACAAAAGATAAATGTCATCTTCATGGTTTTGCTTCGAGTAGAAAAATAGTATAACATAATGTGCTAAAATAGATAAAATGCCACACTAGAAGTCAGGAGGACATAGGCTTAAATCTTCCCTCTCATCCATAAAATGATAAGACCTCTAGGACCTACGTCACTGGGTTGTATTACAGATTAAAGATACCTAATATGTACATACATATATACATTTATATGCATATTCTGCAAACTTTGAAATATGATGTAAATGTCAGTTTATATCAGAGGAACCATACTATAGATGATAAAAGGCTAGTCTTTTTTAAAAATCTATTTATTTATAGTTTTCAACATTCACTTCCATAAGATGTTGAGTTCTAAATTTTCTCACCATCTCTTCCCTCCCCCCATCCCAAGACAGTGTGCCATTTGATATAGGCTCTATATATACATTCTTATTGAATCTATTTTCACATTAGTCATGTTGTAAAGAAGAATTAGAACCAATGGGAGAAAACACGAAAAGAAACAAACAAAAAAAATAAGAAAAAAGAGAGAGAGCAAATAATATGCTTTGATCTGCATTTAGACTCCATAGTCCTTTTTCTAGATGTGGACAGCATTTTCCATCATGTCCTATGGAGTTGTCTTGGATCCTTGCGTTGCTAAGAAGAGATGAGTCTATCAAAGTTAGTCATCGCACATTGTTATTGTTACTGTGTACAATATTCTCCTGGTTCTGCTCACTTAACTCAGCATCAATTCATACACATCTTTCCAGATTTTTCTGAAGTCTGCCTGCTCATCATTTCTTATAGCACAATAGTATTCCTTTACATTAATATATCACAGCTTGTTCAGCTATTCCCTAACTAATGGGCATTCCCTCAATTTCCAATTCTTTGTCACCACAAAAAGAGCTGCTATAAATATTTTTGTACCTGTGGTTCCTTTTCCATACATATGATCTCTTTGGGATACAGACCTAGAAGTGGTATTGCTGGTTCAGAGGGTATGCATTTTTATATCCCTTTGGGCATGGTTCCAAATTGCTCTCCAGAATGGTTAGATCAGTTCACAACCTCACCAACAATACATTAGGGTTCCAATTTTCCCACATCTTCTCCAACATTTATCATTTTCCTGTTTTGTCATGTTAGCCAATATGATAGTTGTGATGTGTTTTGATTTGTGTTTTCTCTAATCAATAGTGATTTAGAACATTTTTTCATATGGCTATAGATAGCTTTAATTTATTCTTCTGAAAACTGCCCATTAATATCCTTTGATCATTTATCAGTTGAGGAATGACTTATATCCTTATAAATTTGACTCAGTTCTCTATATATTTTAGAAATGAGGTTTTTTTTTTTCTGGGGGCAGAGCCAAGATGGCAGAGTAAAAGCAGTGACTTGCTTAAGCGCTCCCCCAAACCCTTCCAAATACCTGCAAAAATGACTCTAAACAAATTCTAAAGTAGCAGAACCCACAAAAAGAGAGTGAAACAAATTTCCAGCCCAAGACAACCTGGATGGTTGATCAGAAAGGTATATCGCACCAGGTTGGGAGAGGAGCACAGTTCAGAGTGGGCGCACAGACCTCAGTGAACCTGGAGCAGGCCTTAGAAGACTGAATCACAGGCAGCTGTGGCATTTTTCAGAACTCTCAACCCATGAATGCCAAAGACAGCTTAGAAGGTCAGTAGGAAAAGACTGTCTCTTCCTTGAGGGAGAAGCACAGGGTCCTAGCCCCATTTTCTGAGCGTGGCCCTGGGGCTATGGCTGCCTCCTGAGCTTCCCGCCCACAGACTAAAGGAGAATCTAGTGGCTGATAAGAGGGGGATTGCAGGGATCTCTCTGCTGGTGCAGGATTCTCTTGCTTTGTCTGTGTTTGGATCCGGGTCACAGTTCTGGGTGGCAGTCCCAAGACAGAAAAGAGTGCTTGTGGTTACTCATACACCAGAGCACAGGCCAGGAAATGAGTAAACACCTCACCCTTGATCATAACACCTTGGAAGAATTGTAAATTTTTGGGTCCCTAAAAGTATCTCTGAAAACAGCTGCACAAAACCCCCAAAGCTTGGGACAGTACATTCTCCACACTGGAAGCAGACTCCTATCTTAACAAAGAGGTTATAACTCAAGTATAGTTATCCAAGTATAGTTATCTCCTCCAATGAGGAGAAGAATGCCTTAAAAAGCAAAATTGGTCAAATGGAAAAGGAAGTCCAAAAGATTACTGAAGAAAAGAATTCCTTAAAAATTAGAATGGAGCAATTGGAAGCTAGTGACTTTATGAGAAATCAAGACACTGTAAAACAAATTCAAAAGAATGAAAAAATAGAAAACAATGTGAAATATCTCATTGGAAAAACAAGTGACCTGGAAAATAGATCCAGGAGAGAGAATTTAAAAATGATTGGACTATTTGAAAACCATGATCAAAAAAAAGAGCCTAGACATTATCTTTCAAGAAATTATCAAGGAAAACTACCCTGATATTTTAGAACCAGAGGGCAAAATAGAAATTGAAAGAATCCATAAATCACCTCCTGAAAGAGATCCCCAAAGGAAAACTCCTAGGAATATTGTAGCCAAATTCCAGAGTTCCCAGGTCAAGGAGAAAATATTGCAAGCAACCTGAAAGAATCAATTCAAGTATTGTGGAAACACAATCAGGATAACACAAGGTTTAGCAGCTTCTACATTAAGGGACCATAGGGCTTGGGATATAATATTCTGGAGGGCAAAGGAGATAAGATTACAACCAAGAATTACCTACCCAGCAAAACTGAGCATAATCCTTCAGGGGAAAAAATGTTCATTCAGTGAAATAGAGGACTTTCAAGCATTCTTGATGAAAAGACTTTCAGATTTGACTTTCAGATACAAGACTCCAGAGAAACATGAAGAGGTAAACAGGACAGAGAAATCATAAGGCACTTATTAAGGTTGAACTGTTTACATTCTGCATGGAAAGATGATATTTGTAACTCATGAGGTCTTTGTCAGTATTAGAGTAGTTGAAGGGAAAAATTATATGCATGTATATATATATATATACACACACACACACATACACATACATACATACATATATATCAATCATATATACATATATACATACATATGTATATATCAATCATGTGTATATATATGTGTGCATATATGTGTGTGTGTGTATGTATATATATATATATGTATATATATATGATAGATAAATAGAGGGCACAGGGTGAGTTGAAGATGAAGGGATGATATTTGGAGAATAAAATTAAGGGGTGATAGAGTATTATACTGGGAGAAGGAGAAAGGGAGAAGTAGGATGTGATAAATTATATCACATAAAATAGACAAGAAATGGCTTTTACAGTGGAGGGGAAATGGGGGAAGGTGAGAAGGAATGAGTGAATCTTATTTTCATTGGATTTAGCTTAAGAGAGAATAACATACATACTCAATTGGGTATGGAAATCTATCTTACCCTACAGAAAGTAGTGGGAGAAGGGGACAAGAGAGCAAGAGGATGATAGAGGGGAGGGCAGATTGGGGGAGGGGGTAATCAGAAGCAAACACTTCTAAGGAAGGACAGGATCAAAAGAGAGAATAGAATAAATGGGGGTTGGGATAGGATGAAGGGAATTATAGTTAGTTTTTCACAACATGACTACTATGGAAGTGTTTTGCATGACTACACATGTATAACTTCTATGGAATTGCTTGCCTTCTCAATGAGGGTGGATGGGGAGGGAGGAAGGGAGAAAATTTGGAACCCAAAATTTTAAAAACAAAAGTTAAAAAAATTGTTTTCACATGCAAGTGGGAAATAAGATGTACAGAAAATGGGATATAGAAATCTATCCTGCCATACAAGAAAATTGAAGGGAAAGGGGATAAGAGAAGAGGGGGAGAGAGATAGAAGGAAGTGCAGATTAGGGGTATTCATGCATGCCACCATGTAGAACTCATGGCAGGTGGGACGAGATGGGGAGAAAATGTGGAACTCAAAATATATCTTGTGGAAGTGAATGTTGAAAACTAAAAATAAATAAATTAATTTAAAAACCTATATATAAAAAAAGAAATGAGTTCTTTATTAGAGACATTGGTTGTAAAAATTCTTTTCCAGTTTTCTACTTCCCTCCTAATCTTGGTTGCATTAACTTTGTGCAAAAACTTTTGAATTTAATGTAATCAAAATTATACAGTTTGCATTTCATAATGTTCTCTATCTCGTTTGGTCATAAATTCTTCCATTCTCCATAAATCTGACAGTTAAACTATTCCTTGCTCTCCCAGTTTGTTTATTGTATCAGCCTTTATATCTAAATCATGTACATATTTTGATTTTATTTTGGTATACTGTGTGAAATGTTGGTCAATGTAAAAGGCTAGTGTTAAAGCCAGAAAGACATCTGTTCAATTTCCACTCCTGTAACATACTGGCTGTGTGGCCCTGTAGGTGGCAGAGAAGATGCTGACCTGCATTGTTAGATAGAATTTTCTCACCTGGGAGTTCCCTATGTGAGTCCTTATCCCTATAAATCTCAATTAATGTCTTATAGTCATTTCAGGTGATATGCCCTTTTAATAATAGTAGTTAAGATTTATAAAATGAAACTATAGATTCTTATCTCATTAGATCTTCAGAAAATCCCAAGGAGGTAGGTTATGATTATCTCCATTTTATAGATGAAGAAAATGAGTTGGACAGCATTTAAATTACTTTGTTGTTGTTCAGTCATTTTAAGTCATGTCCAACTGTTCTTGACCCCATTTGGGGTTTTCCTGGCAAAGATATTGGAGTGGTTTGCCATTTCCTTCTCTAGCTCATTTTACAGATGAAGAAATTGATGCAAATGGGGTTAATTGACTTGCCCAGGGTCACACATGAGTAGTGTCTGAGGCTTGATTTGAACTCAGGAAGATGATTCTTCCTACTTCTAGCCCAGTGCTCTATCCACTGAGCCACCTAGCCACCCAGCCTTAGATTCTTAGCAGCTTTTTGACAAAGGGTAAGTAACTCAACTAGGGTAGCCATGTGGTACAGTGGATAGAGCATTATACCTGGAGTCAGAAACACTCATCTTCTTGAGTTCAAATGTGGCATCAGACATTTACTAGCTATGTGACCCTGAGAAAGTCACTTAATCCTCATCTGTAAAACAAGCTGGAGAAGGAAATGGCAAACCACTCCAGTGTCTTTGCCATGAAAATACTAAATGGGCTCATGAAGCGTTGGACAGGACTGAAAATGACTGAACATCTGAGGCTGGATTTGAACTCAGGTCTTCCTGACTACAGACCCAGTGCTCTACCCACTGTGTAATCTTGTTTCCTCTATTTTTCAAGACTGTTGGCTACATGTGCTTTCTGCTGTAAAGGAGTGAGTCTTTCAGGCATACTCATAAGCATTCATGAAGCCAACCACAATGTGTATGCCTCAGAATTGGTTAGTAGCTAAACCTGCCGGTGATGACCTGACACCTATCTACTTTCTAGAAGTTTTAAACACATTAAAATTAGAGTTTGGGGAAAAAATGCAACTAATATCAAACAAAATACAGGTTACTGTTAGGTAAGCACACTTTAAAGGATATAGTCTTCTGGCCAGGCTAAAGCTGACTGTCCTTATCAGATTTCTCATAACAGAGAAATAGGAACTGAATTTGAAACTTTCTCAGAGCAGTAATAGTGACGAAGCACACCTGGAAATTCCTTAAAACAGTATCAACTTGATTCAGACTTCTAGCTAGAGGTGCTATATAGTTATGACTGGTACATCTTATGGTACTCATACTGTTTCCTTGCCTGACATATTCTCCCCCTGCCCATCAGTGACCACTTTTTCAGAGTATTGGAAAAGATTTGCTTTCCCCACCAATTTCTTCAAAGCTTATGCTCACATATGAATGTTGCTATATATGAATGAAGAAGTAGGGAAAAGAGGCATATTTTCATGTGGCTAACCAAAAGACACATTATCTGATAATGACCAGTACCTCACTATTTCTTTTTGTTTAGGTATTAAATATCTATAATGTGCAGGACCCTATAGTCGGCAGTTAAGATACAAGGCAAAATTTAAAAAAAAATGTCCCTTGCCTCAAGGAATTTATCTTCTGCTTACACATAAATTAACGCAAGATGAATTGAAGAAGAAAGAACACTGAGAACTAAGATGAAGACTTACTCTAAGAGAAGACCACACAGTTGATCCTTAAGAAAAGCTAAGGAGCTTAATGAGACTGAATTGAGGAGGGAGTACAAAGCCCAGGCATGAAGGGAAGTCTGTTCAAAAGCACAAGGGCAGGGGATGAAATGCTGAGTTTTGAGAATAGTTAGGCTTAAACAAGGTGTGTGTGAACTGTGTAGTAAGGGGAAATACATCTGGAAAGGCAGGCTTGATTGTAAAGGTCTTTAAATGCAAATGTTCAGTGTTCTTTAATATTTCAATTGCAACCTCATTAGAAGCACAAACATACTTTCTTGGTTTATTTAATAAAAAGCTATGAAAATATTGCCATGGAATTTCTAAATGGTCTATAAAAGCCAATGTCTAAATATCTAAATATCTAAAACCCAAATATCTAGCTTAAGACTGTAGCACTCAATACAGTAACATGTAAAGCTGAAATAGTAACAGAATGCACCATTTAGCTGCATTTAACTTAGAGGAATAGAATATTTTCAGAGGAGACAACCTAAGAGATCAAGTCCATGTCTCTTCATTTTACAGATAAGGAAAGTGAGGTATTCAAAGGTCAATAAGAAATGCCTCTCTCTCAATGGTATGCTTTTACCTCATCGTAAATGGAACTAGATCTCCAGGCTATTTCCCACCATACCATGTAGCCCCCACCTTTCTAGCTCCTCAGTTCCAATGTAAGCTCCTAACAGGCAGGGCCTATCTTGCTTGTTTGTATTTGTATACTTAAATTTTTATCTATCTATCTATCTATCTATCTATCTATCTATCTATCTATCTATCTATAATTTCCTTTATGTATGATATTATGTTTACAAATACCTTTTTCCAATGTTGCAAATATGCAAAAAAAGGGCCAGAGGCTAAATGATCTACCTCAATGACACTCATGTATTAAATAGCAAACTAAAGACTCAAATCCGTGAGTATCTTATTCCAAATCTCTTTTTATGATGCTGTGGACTAGAATATAGTATCTGATGTCAGACAAAGCTGATTAATGATTTTGATCACCATTTCTCAATATTCATAGATATTAGCAATAAATAAGCATTTATTAAGTACCTGCTATATACCTAGCACTGTACTGTGTTCTAGGAATATATAGACCAAAGATAAGACTGACTTCTATTTGATTTCTCTTATTTGTGCCTGCTACTAGGCAAAATAAAGAAATCAAATTTGTCTAACACGTTATAAATACAGCCATAGGGATGAGATGTCTGTTTAACCTCTCTCCCCCAAACAATCTGTTTTTCAAACTTGCTTTTTCTTTCCGCAGAAATGCCCTTTAACAGTCCACAATTGCTTTCAAGGTAGCATGGTAGGAAAAGCATTGATCTTAGAGTAGAAGGAACTAAAGTTGTTATGGTCACTCTGTAGAATTTACATTCTTTCCAATACGTTTCCAAATGTTGCCTCCTCCCTTGATTGTCCATACCCACTTCTCTCTACACTCGCCAAATCACTAAGCTATCATTATGGTACTTTTCTCTGTATATAGTGCCTTACATTTTTGAAAATACTTTTATGTATCACATGGTGTTTGAATCTAGCCAAATAGACAGGGAACCTACTCTCAGTCTTGTGTTTTGTAAGAGAAACCTAAGGCTTAGAAACATTAAATGAATTGGCCAAGGTTGTATAAATCATGGCAGAATCAAGGTTTAAATTCTTTACTCTTAGTATAGAGCATGAAGGTTCCCAGGTAAGCCACATCTTATGCTGATAATTAAAGTTTCTGATTCTTGGGAGGTCCACATTGATTTCTTTTAGCATCTGGCTAGGTAATCCAGTGAATATTTAGCAGTTAAAAATAAGACAGGTATTCTTTTTCACTGTATTTTTTTAAAAATAGGACTTGCAATTTTATTGGTTTAAGTAACTCTCAATTAGGAAATTCGTACCATCATTGCAGATATGTATGTGTTCTCCAACTTATAATCAGAAAGAGTGACCAGAGGCATGGAGTAACTTGTCCAGTGTCACACAGGCAGGAGGAATTAAAGGCTGAACCTGAGCTGATTCTAAGGTTGCTAAAACTCCTTCACTTTTGTCATGCTATAAAAGGTTCACATTTTGATCACCCTTTTAATGACAAAAAAGCATCAGTTTTAGGAAAGTTAATATGGCATTAGAAATTTCAGTATCCAGGGTATTCTTGAAGAAAACTAGGCCTACTCAGTTTCATAGGTGACAACTTTTCCCTTAAAAAAATTAAACAAAAGATTCCTTTCTTTCCATGAGAATAATTGGGGAGGAACTGACAGTTCTTGTCTTATTGTAGCAAATGAAATATTTGAGTTGACATTTTTTGGGGGAAAATTATGGATGGTACCACAAGGTAAAGTACTTTGCATGAAAAATGAAGCCAGCAAATGTCAAATATATAAAAGGGCTTCCCAGGAAAAATACCACTTTTCACTAATATGAAACAAGCATTTTCCAAATTTTCACATGAGTGGAGAGTACACTGTATTATGACTTTCTCAGAACAAAATCTCCACTTTTGGACATAAGGACATAAGGACATAAGTACTACAAAGGTGGAATGATAAATTGCTATCAAAATGCTCCAAATTATTTTCAAATAGCCCACATCCTACTTGGAATTCTCATTTCCTATCTTATCTTCAAGACAAATGAATAGATGTTCAAAAAAATTTTCCTTAGCAGATTTGCTTTTCATTTTATAGCAGACAATAGGATCCACACAAAACTTATAAATTCTGAAAATATGGAAATAGTAACTGAGTCAATGTAATTTAATTTGATACACATTTATTAATCACCTCCTGTATACAAGTCTTTGTGGTAGCAAAGTTGCTAAAGACAAAAGTGAAAAAAGTACCACAATTCTTGCCTGCAAGAAATTAAATCTGACATGGGTGATTCCACATACAGGAAGAATTATGTTAGAATACGATCATTGTTACATAATGTTCTGAACAAAGTACTCTGAAAAGTTTGAGGCACACGAAGTAGCTTCTAGCTAGTAGCAATTTGTAAAGATAAACAAAATATGCTTAAACACACTTGATTTGATACTGTACTAATGAAACTGGAATTGTTGATTGTTAAATGAAATTTATAAAGTAGTTAGAGGTGAAAAGGGGGGAACAGATGGGGAGGATGCCAGGCCTGAAGTCAGAAAGACTAATCTTCCTTTGTTCAAATCTGGCCTCAGACACTTACTAGCTGTGTGACCCTGGGCAAGTCACTTAACCATGTTCGCCTGAGTTCCTATATATATATATATATATATATATATATATATATATATATATAT
>NW_020947390.1:350812-467933 GCF_900497805.2 Vombatus ursinus
ATATATATATATATTTGTACTCAAGTTTGGAGTTTATACAAACAGATGAGGAAGCATTGTGAATATATTGTCTAATAATAAATATTTTCACCATTATTTAAGTACTAGCTCTCTGTTCCATACACAGCAGTCAATAATCAAATGGCAATTATAGAGTGTTAGGAAGAATATTGATCTTAGTCAAAGGACCTGAGCTCAAAATAGAGCTCTGACCTTCAAAATCTAAATTACATTGAGCCAACCACTTGATCATATAGGTTTCATTTTCCTCATTTGTAAAATGAGGGAGAGCAGATTTGATGATATCTTATTTTTCTTCCAGTTCTAGATTCCAACTCTTGATCTATGATTCTTTTAAGGATTCCTTCATCAAGAGTGTCCTGAATGCACATTTTATACTCATCAACCTGTTGTATACTGTGAACCACTAAAACAACAAACTCTCCTTCTGATCTATGTTGCTTTTGTCTAATGTAGGTCAGAATTCTTATATAAAATATCAAATTAAAATAGGAAAGATAACTAACAACATAAGATACTTTCTTTCACTATTTTTCTCTTTCTCCTTCTTCCCCTTCCCTCCCTTCCTCTCTTCTCCCTTCTTCTCCCCTCTCCTCCCTTCTCCTCCCCTCTTCTCTTCTTTTTTAAGACTAAGTCTTCCTATCGTACTTATGCTGGAAAGGCAGGGGCTATTTGTGGGCCTGTTCCAAATTTCATTCTAGTCAGAATGGAATGGAGCTGTGACTTTCTCCATTTTCTGATGGTCCCTCCTTAGGAAACCTGATCACTGTCTGTTTCTGGGGACTGACCACAGTAATGTTAAAGTACAGATATTCTATATGATTAACCCCCTGTAGCTTAGCACTCCTGAGCTCAAGAGATCCACCATCCTCAAACTTTCCAGTAGCTAGAATTCCAGGTATGCACCATCATATCTGCTCCTCATGTTCGAAGGTACTATGTTCCAACATGAATTTCAGACTTAAAAAAAACACTGATATACAATCAAATGCATGTTTTAAGCAGAAGGGGAAAAAGTCAGAATGAAGAAATAAAAAAAATTAGAAAAACAGAATATGTACTCTGTTGGAGTAGGATTCACAAATATGGGAATAAGGCAATCACCTACCTACTCTTTACAAGGCAACAAACTGTGTTTTTTGTGGAATGCAAAAGAAGTAAAAGATAGTTTCTTCTCTAAGTGGGCATGATGAACTCAAGGGTCTGAAAAAAGTGAAGACTACATTTACAGAGCAGGATCTGGCAAGTGCAGATTAATATAGTACACACTGAATCTAGAGTACAGATGGGGTGCTGAACACAGAAGTGAAGAGATTAAAGTCATATTAATCGTGAAAGGCAGGAACAACAGGAAAGAACCTTGACATTTCAGCATGGAATCTTGTGAAAGACTTGAGAAGGGGAATGGAAAAGGAGAAAAGGTGGATATATTTTAGCTTTAATAGTTTTAAGGACTAGAAGATGAATTCCAGACTGGATGAGTATAGGAAGGCAAAAGTCAAACTAGGAAAAGCCCAAATTATAGTTTCATGACAGAATTTATTACATTCAATGAAATGTCAGAGCTATTTCTCTAAGAACTTTTTTCACATTTTTATTGGGATAGATAACTTTGTGAATTGAAAACAGATGTTTACACTACTTTGATATTATTGTATGCATTAGATTAATTTGCATTTCTTTGCAAGTATTCTGTCCCAGATACTACTGTCTGTGTAACCCTGAGCAAATCACCTAACTCTAAACCTTGTTTTACTCATCAGTAAAATGGGAATAATAATGGCATCTATCCCCTCTATGCTGTGAAGATAAACTAAGATTATGTACGTAAGACATTTCACAAACTTTGCAGTACTAAAATAATATAAAAATACTACTATTATTAATGGTTTTGTTTTTATGTTTCTATTATCTCATGGAATTCAGATATAAAAAGTTTTTGGACAATTTATAATCCTAATGTTTTTAAAATCGAATGCTTGGCAGACAATTGCATGGGTGGATTAAATGATTGCTTTTTGGTATTGAATAAACATGTTGGGATGTAAGCTCATCTCTTTTAGATTCACAGAAAATATCTTTGGGAAAACTTGAATGGTAAGCAAGATGACAAGAATGATACATCTTCATTCTGTTCCCACATGGCTTTGATCTATATTACTATATTTCCCTATTTTATTAGATTATGTATATTTAGTGTAGCACATTCATTACAAACATTATTCTTAAATATTTATGAAATATTGTTACATCTGGGTAACAGTGGGCAACAGTCTTGTCTGTGCTGATGTTCTAGTACCAATAATGTTTATTTGTTGAATCATCAAGCATACTGTGGGGAGTTTATTTATAATAGAAGATTTGTTGTGATTTTTGTTTGTTTGTCTGTTTGTTGGAAGCATGGTGAACTTTTGGTATATAAATCTGGCCACTTGGTGTGCTGGAAGTGGTGGTAGTAGTAGTATTAGAATTTATATAGCACTTGAAGGTTTGTGAAGTCCTTTACAAGTATTATTTTCTTTGATTCTCACAACCTTGTGAGATAGGTGCTGTTATGATTCCCATTTTACGGGGTAAGTCAATGACTTGCCCAGGATCACACGATAGTAGGAGCCTGAGCTCAGATGTGAACTCAGGTCTCTCAGACAACATTCTGTCCACTGTGCCACTTAGCTGCCTCATGTATTTCTAAATATTTGGAAGATGCTAAATTTGTTCAGTCTGCCACAATATTTTGTATAGTTTATACCTTTTCCTTGTAAAATCTTCATCAATTACTAATAATTATGTATTATTATTATGTATTATGTATTATTATTATTATGTTCATACTGTTGTTATTACATCTGTCCACAGACAGTATGGTGTCAATAAAAAGCTTAATTTGTAGTCAGGGAGACCTGAGTTCAAAACCTGTCTCTGGGACATACTAGCTGTATAACTAGAAAAATCACTAAATTCTTAGTACTCCAGGAAACTAAGATTGTAATTTGCATAACATTTGATGATATTTATTGGTAGAGAACATTTACTCTATTATGAGTCACCTATCACAAGTCTAGATCAAGGCTGGTTTAAAAAAAAATTGTCAGTTCCAACTAAATATGTCTCAATTTTCATTATATTAGGGGCAACTAGATTAGAGCCAACTATGGAAGAGCCGAGTTCTGATTTGTTCTAATGTGTTTACTACTATGTAACCCTGAGTAAGTTACTTAACCTCTGTTTGCTTCAGTTTCCCTATCTGTAAAATGAGGGTGATAATAATAGTACATACCTCCCAGGGTCAAATGAAATAATTGTAGAGCAAATAAGTGTTATATAAATGATAGCTACTATTATTGTTATTATTATCCTCAGTTCCTTGCACATAAGTGCTTGATAAATTGATAAATGTTTCCTTTATTGTATTGAATCCATCATCTCTCTGCCAATATGGTAAATATAGTGAAGGCAAACTAGAATGGCTAGGATGGGAATTGTATGGGGAGTAATGAGGAGGTCAAGCAATTGATTGAAACTTAGATTTTAGATAGCTAAAATCCCTCCCCCCAAAAAATGACCTTTTATATGGAGAGAAATAGTTTCAAAACATACAGAAACTTACAAGACAGTAGAATTTCCACTTCTCACTCCATGTTGGATAGAGACATTACCAAACTCATGTTGAAAGATTACTCACTGTAATGAAATTATTTTTAGTTACCTTAAGACAAAGATAGAAGCCTTAGAGAATGGTTCCAGTGACTCCCCACTAGATTTTGCCTCAGGGAACCAATCCCCTCAATTAGAAGTGGCTAAAAAAATGTTACCCCATGTCTACCTGAGCAATAGGCATGCAAAAAGAAATTCCAGAATTTTGCTTATTTCCCCTCATGAGTTTGCATCCAAATCTGCAAACCTCACTCACTTGCCAGTATAATACTTCACCTAGACTAGACCAGACCAGACCAGACCAGCAGACTATTGAGAGTGACTGTCCAGGTCCTTCAGAAAATCCTCCCCTCTTCTATATCTCTTCTGTGCCTATGATGGGTAAGCACCCTGCTTACCCACCTGCTTTCACTTTCACATCAAAAGCTCCTCTAACTTGCTCACTGAGCTGTACTCAATAAATAGCTACAATATAATAACTAGAAATAAGATCTGTGCAGGTTAAATGCTTTCTCATGCTGGAACAAGCCTAAAGTCGGAGATATTAGTACATTTTGGAATCATGGTTTTATCCCACATATACACACATTCACACAAATGTGTGTGTGCATACATACACATATAGATGTACACATATGTTTCCATGTTCTGGACCTTGTTGAATCTAAAAGATATTTTAATTTTAACCTTTTGCTGAATCTATGCAGAAAATAATTTAGAATTATACTTTATGCTTTGATCTCACTTGCTTACACTTCTGTAAAACCCCTCCATAGAAAGGCAGCTAGGGCAATGT
Source organism: Vombatus ursinus (assembly GCF_900497805.2). Taxonomy (NCBI): domain Eukaryota; kingdom Metazoa; phylum Chordata; class Mammalia; order Diprotodontia; family Vombatidae; genus Vombatus; species Vombatus ursinus. Next base: position 355,284 of record NW_020947390.1, read on the forward strand.
CAGCCAATCATGGGGGCTTTCATTTGCAAAGCAAAGCAGATAATAAACTAATTCCCTTGAGTTTTACCTTAGATAATTTCTTTCTAAAAGAGGTTTTGTAAGCATAGCCTAAATAGAAGAAATTTTGAAGTATCTTCTCAGTTGTGTAGATTTACGGTAGAAAAGGAACTTGATTCACAATCAGATGACCTAGGTATAAAGCTCTGCCAGACTATTACTTTTAAAATCTTTTAATCTCTCAGAAGAGCTTCAATATTCACATCTGCAAAATAAGAATAATATTTTTACTATATGCCTTCTACGATTGTTATTAGGAAAAACAGTGAAACTTAAAAGCACAATGGAAATCACCATTTTCATCATCTCTCAAATGTTTAAATCTGTCTTTGTGTGGGTTCCTTCAATATAATGCTATAGTAAAATTTTTACTGTATGTTCAAATCTCAAGATAAATGTGTAATCTCTTCAATGTGTGTTCCTGCTAGTGGTGCAGATCCTAATTCCTCCCTACCTCCCATCATATGGACCTTAATCCATATCCTCCCATAAATTTGCCACAGTATACACTCAATAGGCTGTAAAATTCCTCACTTTCTCTTGTAATTATGAAGATGCTGAAGGAGCACATGGACTATCTAGGCTCTAAACTCCAGGGTATGCCATGGGAATAACCTATCTCCTTTTTTGGTTATAGATTTCTTTGATGACAGCTTTAATTAGGTCATATGATGTACCTATTTAGAGTAGGTTTAATATTTATACTTTTTTATAAGAAAGAAATTTGGGGAAAGTTTCTATATTGTGCAGAAGCCCAATTTATATGAGTTGACAGAATTCAGCAGATCTCAGGCTAGAATCATGTTAAAACTATAGCAACTAAGTGTCCAGTTTAAATTTAATGATTCTACAAAGCTCAGATTATCAGTATGAAGTGAAAATGGAGTGAACAAAAGAAACCACTAGGAAAAATGACTTATTCCTCTGGCACATGGTAAAGTTTTCCTGATCAGAGAATAGATAAATCACATATGGAGGTGAATTAGAGCCAAAACTCTTTTAAGGCATCAAACAGAGAGAGAGATGGAAGTTTTGGGCTCCCTTTTGTGTAGTATCATTTGCTAAGTTCTAATGGAGAACAGCAAATAGAAATAGGATTTAAGGAGCAAAGAGATAAGCCTTACATATGAAAAATCATCACCTCTATCCTTAGGTAACAAAACATCAGATAATTGTAACATTAGATGAGAAAATATATGATGTGGAGGAAGTTCTAATTTGCCTTAATGGATTCTTGGAAATTACTGGCTCAGAAAAGAGAATTCCAAAATATTTCTATCCAAAATCCTCCCTATGTAGCATTTAATCATTGTACATGTTTTAGTTGTCTAATTTCACAATTAGATTGGTTATTGTGCACAGTAACATGCTAGTGCTAACAAGAGTTTGGGGGCGGGGCAGTGTGGGGAAAAGCAGAGAAAACAGAAGAATAAGTCTCTAGACTGACAGCATCCATAGCTGAAACTGATTTAAGTGAAGAAAAGGAAATTTTTTTCAAATGCTATCAAATTAGCAGATGGTCATAATCAAAGGTAGCAAAGAGTACAGACTGACTATCCCCCATGGTTTGGTAATTTACTAAATCACTGTAATTTAATAAGTTTGGTCACAGTTTAGAAATGAAGGCATTCTCTCTGTCTCTCTGTCTCTGTATCTCTCTCTCTCTCTCTTTCTCTTTCTCTCTCTCTCTCATATACACACACATACACACACTTGCTCTCTTTCTCTCATTCTCTTGCTTTGGCAGTCTCTTCCTCTCTAGCCCTTTTGCTCCTGATTTCTCTCTTTCCCCTTCCCCTTTTTCTATTTGCTTATTAAATTGATTATTGGAAAAGACCAAATTCCTCTTATTTTTAGATAAAGACACTTTATTCGATGAGATTATGACTTGTCCAAGGACACATAGGTGATAAGAAGTCAATTTATGATTCAAACCTAGGTCCTCTGGATCCAAGTTTTGTGTTCTTTCCATTTTATCTACATCTGTTATAGGAGATAGCTACCAATATACTAATGCTTTCAGGTCCTTCATGCATCTTGCCCAGAAGAATGGAAATTCACTCTAGGAGAACAGATTAAGAGGTATTTTAGTTGATATTTTTACTAAAGTGGTCCAGAAATTCTCAGACAGATACAATAATGAAGTGTTTTCAAAGGAATTTTGCACAGTAGCTTGTCTTAAAAAATGTGTTTTCTAGCTGGTTGCAGATTCTATCTGAAGTGTTCAGACCTAATTTTTGTTCATTAATTAAATGAACAAAATGAACAGTATGTATTTTGGATGAGCATGTGTACACTGTTTTGAATCTCACAGTAATACAGTTTGATTCGTAACTAAAATAAAAAAACAGTACTTTTCTATTCATCAAATGTCTCTCACAAGTAAAGTATTAAATTCAAATCACTGTATTATGCATTACACAATTGGAAAGCAACATAAAACACTGAAAATCTGATCTGTGAGAAATATGCACAGTTAAAACAAATATATCAAGTATTGTAGTTCTTACACTACTGTTTGATAAAAATGCTTCCTTTCCACAAACAGCATAAAATAGCAGAACCATGAAAGGTTTTAAGAAAGCTTCACAAAAGCTTAATTCCACTTGTATTTTGCTGAGGGAGGTGGCAAAGGGTGATTCCTTCCATAGCCATATCCCTCTTTCCCTCCATGATTATCACGTCATGGTGGATAACTGCCTGGGCCTCCTACTAGTTGATATTGATTTTGTTGAAATTTTGCATTTTGAAATTGTAGCATACAGTTCCAAGGCAGCAAGAGGTTCAACTGCAGCTCTGTCAAATCTTGGTTGATGGAAAACGGAAGTGGGATCTCTCTAGAAATCACGTGGTCTCATATTTGACCTAAGCTTTGGAATCTGTGCTTGTCCTGTTATCATTGGCCTACAAATTTCCCTAATAATTTCCAGGTGGTGCAGCATTGTTTTAAGGTCCACCTCTTGGACCTCTTGGCATGATGTGACCTAGTGTCCTAAATGCTGACTGATGTAAGTGAACTGGCTGAACTGGCCTTCTGTCTTGGTTAAAGCCAAGCTGTGGTCTTCATTGCTGTCCGTTGCTGGATTTTTCCCAATCACCAGGTTTGAGTACAGTTGTAGGCTTTCTTACTCCTGGTAGCACTATAGTTTTAAAAATGTAATTTCCTGCAAAATGAGGATCTTCAAAGTTAATACTAATAGCAATATTCTGTGTCAAATCTTGCAACACTGTCACAGGAGAATATACTATTTGATCTGGAAGAATGGCTTCATCATGTAAAGTAAGTTTTCCTTGGATCCCATGACAAAGTTCAGGTGGTAAATCTACTGCCTCTGTGGAGCCTGTTTTGTACAGTTCTAAAAGAAAATCACTAAGTAGATGGTATTTCCCCACAAACATTATATCACCACCAATATTATTTCTTCTAGTTTTATCAGGTGTAAAGTTAGGATAAACTTCTTCCTGAGCGGTTCTCAGACAATGTTCATCAACAAATGGTAATAGGGCAACACCTCGCCAAGCATATTTTTTCCCATCAAATCAGTTGGTTTGTACCTCTGTATGGTGTGCCCCACAAACCATCTTCAGTATGGAAGTCAGTTAGATTGGATTCAGGGTCACTCATAAGCTACTGCCATGAGGGAGGTAGAAAGTTACCACTTGCAGCTGGAAATACCCCCATAAGTTGCCCCAGTGGTTTAAATGGTCTTGTAACCTTTTCAAAATCAGAGGGCATATCTGCAGTACCACCAAAGTCTGAAGCAAATGGTGCATAATGGAAAGGATAATACCATTTCCAGTAAGTCCAGCCCTAGTAATAATGTTGAAGAACTCAGTATAGTCTTCAACATAAGACTGCACAACTTAATGATGAAATTTCTCACCAGCTGCAACATCAAATTGATTCTTATGATACTGTTGCTTCCAACAAGATTCCCATAATAACCTGACATTATCCTCTGGCTCAGGTTCTCTGTTACTATTTTCTGCTTTTTGTTAATTCATCCTCCTAGAGATGGGGTGCCATCAGAAGTGAAACTTAAATAGGGAGATATTAAAGGACTAGAGTTATTGTGCATTCTCATTCCATAAGTTGTTTGTCTTGGATTACTGGGTACTTGAGATACATGTGAATTTCTTGCATCCACACCTTGCAAGGGGTTATAATTCCACTGGGAAGAAAAGCTGGCTGACCCCTCCTCATTCTTTTTGCGTTCTTTTAAAACTTTCCTTATCACCTTTCTCTTTTAAAAAAAGTGTTATTCTCAACTTCACCAACAGGTAATATGATCATTTGTACTCTCTGTAGGTTGATATAACCATTCTCTGTAAGGTACATCCCACCTCCCAACCCCCCTTTATGTACCACCTTTTTGTATATATTAACTAAACAGTCAATTACTCCTTCCCTAATCTCCAAAGATGGCAAATGTGCAAAGAAGCCATTTCACACAAAGAAACACATGAAAACTCAGTCATTGATTCTCCTCTCAATATCAAAAGTAAATGGCAGGCTGGTCATAGTTAATTCTCTTTCTAAAAACTCATAAAACATATTTAACTGAATGTAGATAAACTCTCCTTCTGAAATAGAAAGACTTTCTTCACACTGATCTTGTTCTCCCTGTTTTTTCCTTGGCAAACCCTGGCAGTCCTTGATCTTGTGCCTGAGCTGATTAGAAAAACCACATGGTTTCAGTTTGTTGAGTCTCAATTCTTCCCTAGTAATTGTAGTTTGGTTAGTGTGTGGCAAGTCCAACCATAACGAGATCAGCATCCACTCCACATCAACAATGATGAATGTTTGCGTCATGGTTAGGTTGAGCTCTTTGTCTTCTAATATAATCCATGATTTTATGTTCTCCTTTCACCAGGAACACCAGCATTAGATAAAATAACTGTCAAATTATCTCCACCCAGGGTCATGATTTAAATGATCAGCAATTTAACATCGAAGTCATTTAGCAAGATTATCCACAAATTCAGTTCCTGGTGTAATACAATTGCTGTCAAATCTTTCTCTGATCTCACCTGGAGAAGAAAGCCACCTTTTGACAATATTTCTTCCCTGACTTGTTGTTTCTCCACAGTTGCTTTCATTTCTTCCTTTGATTCTCTAAACCTCCTGGAATGCTGCTGGTTAATTTTACCACATGGAGCAACTCCATCTCTTGCCATTTAGAAAAGTCATCTTGGTCTTAATATATTGAAGAGTCTATCAATGTATTCAAAAATTGCAACCATCATTTCACCTTCACTTTTTGGTGTTGGTTTATCTTCTGGATGTGTACAAAGATGGATGATTACACTCATATCCAAATATAGACTATCAGACTCCACTTCATTTGGATTAAGTTTACTGGTTATCAACTGGGATCTTGACAGTATTACATTCTTTGGGATTTTTCTCCACACAGTTCACAATGATGGATGGATACTTGTGGCTTAGCTAGTGAAAGAAAACTTGGACTCCTGTGGTGTCAACTGGGTGCTTTTTGAGTTAGCAGATCTGGTCCCTGGGGTGCAGGGATGGGGAGAAAGAGATTAGTTTTTGTATGTTTATCCTTATATCCATGGTACTTTCTACAAGTATAAGACTTTGTGTGCATTAATGTCAATAATAATAAATATGACTATCGTATTGCCAACAAATTATACAATGCAATATTAGTATGGCATATTAATAACATTGATTAATTGCTATTATTATTAATGCACACCTATAATTGAAATCACTCTAGACCTAAAAGTCTGTCTATGGAAACTTAAAAATCATAATTACCATTAAATGTTCATAGTATGTTTTATAATCTGGTCTACTCTTAGCCCAACCTTCTGGAATTATCTGGTTTCTATCAAAGGTCTTGAAACAGCTGAGAATAGATAAGAAAAAGAGAAGAGAAGAGAAAAAGAGAAGAGAAGGCAGGGCAAGGCTAAAGAAAATACTTATTGTTTGGTGAAGAAGCAAATTCTGAATGCCACAAAACATGAAGATAACACTTCATGTACTATTATTGCTAACCTTGTGCTATGCATGCACATGCACACACATGCACACACACACACATGACACACATATACACAGTGCTCCAATTAGCTGTCAAAATGAACTCATAATAAATTTTATTCTGTCTCTAATAGGGGCAAGACATTGACTAGATAAGATTAGATGGTTCCATCATGACTTAAGGAATTTATAATGTACTTGGGGACATAAGATATGAAAATAGCAAAGTGTAAGTGCATAGGGATTGGAAGAGGAGTGTCTTTTCAGAAATGTGAGAATTAATTAGAGATAAAGACATAAGAAAAATAGAAAATGAGTGGAAAGGGAGTGGAAATCAGAATTAATGTCAACTACCCCACCACAGCAGTGGTCAGGGGCGACAGCAGCCTAGAGAATAGTGGCGACTATGGTCACAACCATGGCTCCTGGGTGAGAAGCCCTTTCACGTATAGAAATCTATCCTTGTGGACATGTAAAAAGAAAAAAAATGTATTTGCTCTGTTCAAAAGTTCAGTGTGACAAAACAAATCACTCAGTTTTATGTGCCCCCAAATCTATATACTTATCTACAACTATTTCCAAAACACAATGTAATAAGTCAAGAAGGATGGGAAGAATAAATTTGGGAGATGCCCATAAGCAAATGTTAGATTAAAATGTTGGGGTGTAAATCTTCAACTATATCAGACATCCCAGATCTCTGAAACATGTATTTTCCAAGGGGAATAAAGAACAGGGATTAACTCCATCCTTCTCATTTTAAAGGATGATAGATAGAGGAGGTTTTGCTATACAACCATCAGATCAGGATGGCAGAAAACAACATTGTTAGCTTCCCTCCATGTATAAAAAGAAAGGGAGTAAGAGAGAGATAGAGAAACAATAAGCATGGTAGATAGAGAGCTGGCCCTGGAGTCAAGAAAATAAATGTATACAAATATAGATGTATGTGTATACTCACAATATACATATATGCACACACATATGTATCTATGTATGTATATAAACACACATATACACATGTACATATTTAAACACACATACATGTTTAAAGCTTATCATAGTAGCACAGCATAGACACTATAAATGCTTATTCTCTTGCCTTCCCTATATTGAAGATATTAGGTGCCTGGACCAATTCTCTCTCTCTCCATCTCCATCCCTCCATCTCCCCATCTCCCCATCTCTCTCTTTTCCCCACTTTCATTAATATAGATTAGATTATATATCTTGATTCATACATTGATTTCATTACAAATGTATTGGTTTAAAATATGGGAGAATAGTGTATGATATGCTCATATTAAAATTGTTTTTAATTTACAAGGGAACACTTTGAATTAACTTGCAGTGCTTTTTGTGAAAACATTTACTTCTTAATTTAAAAAATACCTGGTAGTTAAATGTATCCAACTGTGAAAAGGAGAATGTAATAAAAAAAAATCTTAATATGGATTAAAGTTACTTGGTTTCAAGATAATTTTAGATGATATCCATTAAAATTAGTAAAAAAATCTTCCTTTAAACAAAAATTATTTCCTTTTTATCAAATTAGATTGGCCATACTATAAATGCACTTTTGATGAAACCCATGATATGGATTTGGTGATACTAAATTTCCTTTGAGGTAAAAAGTAAAATTAATCTCTTAGACATTCATTAAAAATGCATACTTAGGAATAGAAAAAAAGTATGACAGGTGTGTTTTTGCATACACATATAGAAAAATAAGTTTCAGTTATTTTCAAGCAGAGAGACAGATTAGATAATAACAATAAACAATAATAATAGTAATTGTTGGTATTTATGTAGCCCTTTAAGGTTTGTAAATCAGTTCATATATGTTGTAACAATCTAGCACTTCAGAAACTTATATAATACAGTGAAAATAAATGATCTAACTGCTTTCACTAACTGGTTTTCATATTGCTCAGACTGATTTTGAACCAGACTTAGGTTTCATGAATACTCTGTCAAAGATGCTCTTCTTCCTATGTAGAGGATATCCTGGTGTTGCCTTGGAGACACATTACAACTATTCCTTGAAGTAAGGAAACTTTTCAAGGTTGACTTAAAAACTATAGCAATCTTATTTCATAGAATCTTTAGACAGGAACACAGGGGGGGAAACACATTTCATGAAAGCAAAAAACTGTTTTTATTTTGGTCTTTGGAACCCCTGGGCTTAGCACTATGCCCAACACAGAGTAGGTGATCAAGAAATGTTGCTTAAATTGAATTGAATGATACCAACTTTCATCATGTATATATCTATTTGTCTTTGTCAATTATCATCATGCCCCTTCTATGTATAGCATCTGCACTTTTCTAAATGTGAAATGAATTTTTAAATGTTTAAAATAAATTCTTTTTTAAAATAAGAATAATTTTAACACAATTCTCCAATAAACTAGTAAGGGACTGGTTTCACAAATTTGAAGAGAGAAATCTCTGTCTGCTTCATTTCTCAGTTTTGTGTAATTGGCAGCCAGTCACATGTCCCATTTATGTATTCTCCAGTGTCTTTTTACTTTCAAAAAAGGCATAAAAATGTGTTAAATCCATTGGCCATGAAAGAATGTAGAAAAGGGTAGAGGAATTTGGAGGGTTATATATTTCATGCTGTGGGAAAGAGATTTGAGAAAAAAAATAGAAAAGACAATATGTTGTCACTCAATTAACCTTAATTCTAAAAGTAAGCCTTAAGGCTAGCAAAGCATATTCACCCATGCTTTAGGAAAACAGTTTGATTGTGACCAAAAAAAAAAGGCATTAAGAGGCCAAGACCCCATGCAGACAATAAAATAGGCACAACACCTTCTGAATATTACACCCTAAACTGCAAATTGTTAGAAATGTGTATATGTGTATACTGAAGCACCATAGCCTGGGTCAAGAAGACCCAGGTTCAAGTCTGGCCTTGGAAACATACTTGCTAGGTGACGCTAGGCGAATCACTTAACTTCTCAGTGATCCAGACTATTCTTTAGGTCTATAAATTACAGAGAAACTGCCAGGTTGCATAAGTGGAATAAGTTTCCACACCCTCACAAAAGCGAAAATAAATGTGCAGTAATTAGAAATATCAAGTATTTGAATATTTCCACTGTGTAATTGAAAAGTCCTTTTGCCCTGGCCCTTTCCTCTGAATGAACTGATAACATCACTTCCTTGGAGTCTTTTATTAAATTCAGTTAGTGTGAATAAGACCCTGAATTCAAGTCAGTTTGAATATAATGTGGAGAAAAGTCGAGTAAAAGAAGAAACATGGATATTTGTTCTTTTTCTAGAAAAGTAAGTCCTTAATTTTTCATAGTGACATCCAACCTATATTTAAATACATTAGTTGATGAGATATGGCTTGACTTATCCCTTTCCTATATAAGACAGCCAATTTATAATTTGTAATTGCATTTTGGTGATCCGGTCCCCTGTGGGGTTGAAGTCTGCATCAAATATAAGAACTGAGGACAGAACGTCATATTACCTATTAAAACCAGCAATCAGCAAAGGGAGTAGAATATTATTTTCTTAATCAATATTTTATGTTACATTTAATAAAACATATTATATTACATGGACTAGATGTCCAATATTGCATATGAAAAATAACTTATTAGTCTTTTAAAGACTAATTTCGGAGGGGGAAATAACTTGGAAAATATTATTCAATTTCATTAACTCAGAAAACGCATTTCACACTTGATCCCTATGTAAGAAAATAAAGGGATCCTTCAAATTAAAAAAAAATCAAATTACCTATCCCAGTTCATTTATCATTCCTAGCATAGATTAGATTAGGAGGGTAAAATTTTAATCACACACAATTTCAACTGTTTTACTGATGAAAATATAGCTATTTAAACTGAATTAGAAAGAATGACCTGTGTCTGTATTGCATCACCTGGAGAAGCAGGCATTAGCCTTGAAGACAGCTATACTTGATAAAATAGGTAGCTTGAATCAGTATTTAGTCAAAATAATTCATGTGGAGAGTTTGCTAAAACTTTTTCTTAGGAAATTTTTTTTCCACTTTATTGAAGCAGTTAACATACATTAATATCCTAACTTTATTGGCAAGGATTCCACAGTATAAAGAGACAGTGTTCCTTGCTGGGAGTGTTCAGGTTGAGTGTACACCAAAGCAAACATCTAGATGAAAAGGGATAAAATGTGCCTATTTGGCATTGTTTGACAATAGCCTGATTAGGTGATAATTGGAGCCTGCTTTTATTTTCATTAAAAGCGTGGACTTGACATTCAATGCAATTCATTTTTCATAATCTTACCTACAAAGTTTCTCTAAAACAAAGGAGCCACAACTTTCTTTACTCTATAGTAATATTATTATTACTCTGAAACTATTTATTTTTCCTTTCTTTCCAAAATGTACTTCATTGTTTTAGGTTAACACACTAAAAACCTCATTCTTATCTTTACTCCAAATTTCCCATGGGTATTTTATGAGCTGCTATTTAGAGACTAAAAGGTTTAGGCAAGGAATAGTAATTATTTCATCAGAGTCACCAACTTGATTTTCCTGCCTCTCAGCTGTCCTTGTTTTCACAGGCCAGAGACCATCTGTCTAGACAGGTGTTATCTCACTGGTATCTAAAAGTAGAAACTGAACATCATTATTTTTTGAGTTCTATTTAGAAACTGCAACTACAGTAATAAAGCTGCTCTGGTCCAAACTGTTCATGGTTACAGATCTCTTCCTTGGAACAGATGGACTGCAAAGTGGCATATTTTGCATGAACCAGCTGTGGACTACAGTAATGAATAAAAGCTGTAGGCAGCACTTATACTACATAGCAATGACATCAAAAAACAGACCAGATGTGTAATTTGAACCTAGTAGCATAGGATGATAGATGAAGAACTAAAACAGACATCAGAGGTCATATAGTAAAATCTCCTCCTTTTGCTAATGAAAAAAAAAATTAAGGCCATAGAGGTTAAATGACTCACCCAAGGTCACACAATTAGTTAAAAGCAGAGGTGGCATTTTAGTCCAGGTCATATAGCTCTTAAAAAGAGTATTAATTCACCTCAACACATATGACAAATATGACATTCCTTCACTGGGAGTTTTTTATGATGCCATTACAATGCAAAAAAAGTATGTGCAGACCATCCATGAATTACAAATAATGAACTTTCATTTAGGTGTTGGATAAGGTATATTCTAGAAGTCCCCATTTAGAATGTAGATTACCTTGCCCAACAGAAGAGATGTTTTAGATGTGACTTATATGTGGCTGAAGAGTACTATAATTAATATTCTTCTGGTACATTTTGGGAATAAATGGGCTTTTATGCCCTATCTTTAATTTCAGGGCTTTAAACTCATCTTGTTGCATTTATTTCCTCCTAGACTTTCCCCTCTTCCCCTTATTCCAAACAATCACACTTACTATATTGCTTGACATTCTCTTTACACACGACTTTACAGAAAACATTCTTTCATGGAATGATTAAAGCATGTATTAAGCACTTAGAGTATACCAAGCACTATGCTAAGAACTGAGAATACAAGTAGAAAAACAAACAGACCTTTCTCTTAAGAAGCTTCCATTGTTATTAGGGGAGACAACATATATAGGAAGTTTTAGTTTCAGAAAGGATGAAATTCTGAGCATTATCTAGGATGTAGCATCAGGTAGATGATAGACCTGAAGGCCTACGGTGCAATATAAGGTCAGATAGAAATTATTTGGGGGTTTGGAGGGCGTATCAGAAGAGTAATTGTTAAGGCCCACTGGACCTGAGGGAACAATTAAAGGGTAGATGATAAGGCTGAGTAGACTACCATCTTAGCAAAATATAAGTGGTGACTCCTTACTCATCCAAAAAGGATGAGTAGAATGTCTCCAGTTAAGGACTTTTGGACTCTGAGGGTCAGAATGAAGCAGGTGTGCTGATGGGGAGAGAGGTGGGTCAGCATCCAGCTGGGTGGAGGTGTACAGTGTCTCGTGTTAACTGAATAAAAGGGGTTGAAATGGAGGACCAGAAGGGAAAGGAAATTCCATTAGTGAATTTAATGCTTCCCAATATGCTGAATCATACTAAACATCATCATCAACCTCTTATCAACAAGTATTCCAACTCCATTCATGTCAATAATGTTTCTTAACAACCTAACGTTTGCAAACTACTATATTGTGTTGGGAATAAAAAGAGGTAAAAAAAAACCTCAGTTTTTGCCCTTTTAACCTCAAAAAAGGGAATAAGACATCAACATAAATATTTATAATAGATACAGGATGTAATTAGTGCAATGAAAGGATCCAGACAATGCACTCTGAGTTATTTGAGAAGGACCAGGTACTATCAGCTAAGAGACCTTTTTTGTTTTTGAAAGAAGATTTCATAAAGAATGTGACACCTGAGTTGAAATTTCAAGAATAAAAGGTACTTAAACAAGTAGAGATAGAGAGAAAGGAAAGGAAGAGTCAGTCAACTCCAGGAATTAAGGAGAGTTTTAGAAAAGACATCCAGAAAGGCTTTTACAATGGAGGGAATGAGTGAATCTTATTCTCATCGGATTTGGTTTAAGGAGGGAATAACATACACACTCAATTGGGTATGGAAATCTATTTTACCCTACAGGAAAATAGGTGGGGGGGGTGGAGGAAAGGGGACAAGCGAGCAGGGGGATGATAGAGGGTAGGGTAGATTGGTGGAGGGGACAATCAGAAGCAAACACTTCTAAGGAGGGACAGGGTCAAAAGAAAGAATATAATAAATGGGGGGAGAGATAAGATTAAGGGAAATATACTTAGTTTTTTACACCATGACTTCTATGGGAGTGTTTTGCAAGACTGCACATGTGTGACCTGTATTGAGTTTCTTGCCTTCTCAATGAGAGTGGGTGGGGAGGGAGGAAGGGAGAAAATTTGGAACCCAAAGTTTTAAAAACAAATGTTAAAAAAATTGTTTTCACATGCAACGGGGAAATAAGATATACAGGAAATGGGGTATAGAAATCTATCCTGCTCTACAGGGAAATTGAAGGGGAAGGAGATGGAGGGGAGAGAGATAGAAGGGACAGCAGATTAGGGGAAGGGGTATTCAGAGTGCATGCCATCTTGGGGTAGAGGGAGGGATGAGATGGGGAGAAAATTTGCAAATCAAGATCTTGTGGAAGTGAATGTTGAAAACTAAAACTAAATAAATAAATAATAAAAAATAAAAAAAGACATCTAGGACAAAAAGAATGGGGGAAAATATAGCATAGGTAGTTTGACTGAGATAATTTAAAATTAGCACAGAAATAATTATGAGACTGATAGTCACTGCACAACAATCATATGAGGTAGATTGGTATAATCAATAGAGCACTCAACTTGGAGTTAGGAAGACCTGATTTTGAATCCTGTCTCATTTTCTAGCTGTATGACCTAGGATAAGTCATTTAACCTCTCTGTTTCAGTTCCGCATCTGTAAAAAGAAGATATCCATCTCTCAGTGTTGCTATGAGGATCAAATGAGGTAATATACATAAAACTTTGTAAATCATAAGGTGTTCTTGCACTTTATACTTTCCAGAGCACTTAAATACACATGGTCTTTTTTGAGCCACATAGTTAACCCTATGAGTTAATTAAGGGAGTTATAATAAGTGAGCTGAAGCTGAGAGATTCTAAGTGATTTACTGAAGTCACTCACACACACACACACACACATACACACACACACAATGCTGGTAGATCCAGAACCAAATAAACCCAAATTAGGGTTTGTTTTTGTTTTTGTTTTCCCTTTTATTACTCCATGTTTCTCACTGCCCAAGAAAACAGATCTTCAAGATTTGTCCCATTTCACTGTTCATTGTGGATCTCAGCAGTAAAATGAAACTTCAATCAACTCATCTATTTCTTCATTCTGGTGGCTGACTAAATTCATCTAGGAATTTATTGAGTATTGATTTTGAATAGAGCAATGTGTGAGATATTGAGGAAGGGAAATGACTATATAGAAAACACTCTTCATTTACCTGAGAAGAATGAATAAAAGACCTTGAAGATGAAGATGACATATAGGAACTCAATAAAGAGCAAGACATTAACAATGTAGAGCTCTGCCACACCCATTCCCTACTTCTGCAGATGCTGAAGCTAGTGGATCACTTGAGTTTGTGAGTTCTCAGATGCTGTAGAACTAGTCAATTGGGTGTCCACACTATATCCAATATAAATATGGTGAGCCCTTGGGAGCAGAGAAGGTTGCTAGATTACCTAAGGAAAGGTGAACTAGCCCAGATAGGGAACAAAACAAGGGAAAGTTTCTTCTTCAGCATTGAGACTGTGCGGTGAGTGGCTACTGTACTTCCACTCTGAGTGAGTTAAAGAACCTTAGTCTTAAAAACAAACAAACAAACAACCCCACAAAACAAAATAAACAAATAGTTGATGGAGTTATCTTCTACGCTTGTCACCAAAACATAGCTTCTGTGTCTTACTATCCATGGCCCTCAGCACAGATTACCCTCACCACTACACTGCAGTCCCACAATGAATAATAAGCAAGCATGGATGGCTTACAGTCTGAATTATTAGAGGAAGTACTCACATCATTGAGAACACAGATCTACCCAAGGATTATAGTTAATAAACGAACATAATGATACTAAGATTTTACATGTGAAAAAAGGAGACAAAGCTAGGTGTGATGAGGTAAACAATGATCACAAAAAAAAACAAACAAAACAACAACAACAATAAAAACCTGTGCTTCTTCAGCCAGATTTCTTGGTTAAGTTTAAACGTCAAGTAAGGGTAAGCTCATTTTTACTGCATGGGGAATCAGTAATCAACAAATGTTATTGGTATTTCTTTGATGGTTTTCTCATATTTCTTACTTTAAACCAAATTCAATTAAAAATAATACATTTAGGGAAGGAATAGATGAAAGCTTAGGTTGGCATATTTTATTCAATTGGTAATAAACATTAACAGTGTCCTAGAGTCTGAGTCAAATATAGAAGAAACTATGGTCCTTCTCCTGGGGACCAAATCTAAATTAGATTAGAAAAACAAAATAAAATATGTTGAGCAAGGAGTATTTCTAAATTTGTTTGTGCTGCTCTGTCCTGTTAAGCCATAATAAGTTCTAGTGAAATGTTTACCAAGGAGAAAATAAAGTGAAGTCTTTCCTCCATATAAGGATGCTGTACGTACTCAAAAAAATATATAAATCAAAGGTCCAAACCAGTGAAACAGGAGGGAAAGAAAATATGCTTGTGGAAAAGGGAATCATAGACTTAAAGGAACAGAGATTTTATTTATATGCCCATTCGTCTTTCAAAAGACATTTTGTATATACCAAGTCAGGGAAAATCAGTGTGTAGCTAGTAAGGTCCTTCCAAAGGGAGCTGTAATTGATTAATGCAGCTCTTAGAAATCTCCAAATGGAAGAACAATAATTTTATCTGTCTGCTTGATGTAGAATAAAAGAGAATAGGAATTTACAGAATGAAAGATTCTCATATTTGGGATAGATCTGAATAAGATACGTGATTTGTCCTCATTCATTTTCTGCAGGACTTTTCGAAGCAGGATCTCCTTCTTCACGATCAACCCCAGAGACAAAATTCCTTTTATTATTCTTCAAGAAACCTTTCTTAAAGTTAATATGTTAATTGCAATGTGGAAGGGAAGGGGACATCATAGAGGAAATTAAAAGTGAATGGATATCTTTTTAACATTAACAAAAATTCCTTCTACAAGTCCCCACCAAGTGGCCATCCAGATTTCACTTGAAAATGCCAGTGAAAAGGAACTGACCACCAGAAATAGCTCATTTCACTTCTGGATAGCTCTATTGGTGAGGAAGTTTGAATTTATGTTGAGTGTAAATTTGCCTCCCTCCAACTTTTATTTCTTTCAGTGCTGCCCTCTGTAGGCAACCTGGAATATCTAGCCCTCACCCTACCTTTTTTTTTTTCTAGGAAGCCCTTCAAATACTTGAAAATAGCTGTCATGGCCCTTAAAGCTTTCTCTTCCAGGTTAAACTTCCCTAGATATAATACAGTGAGATTTGTGTGCCTTAGTTTCCATTCCTTACACTATCCTTGTTCCTCAATTTCCCCCCTTAAATGGAATAGATTCAGTTTAACCAGAGTAAAGAGTAGAAGAACATTAACACCCTTGTTTTTGGATGCTATGACTATCTCAATAATTTGTATCAATAGGAAATCTGGTTAGGCCTACAGAAAGGAATTCTGACTATAAAAGCATTATTAAATACCAAAAATGAGTGTCTCAGGAAGTTGTCATATCTTAGAGGCCTACAGAAGATTGTAAAAAAAAATGTTTATGCAGGACAAGTTAACAGCAGCCATTCCTGGAGGACACACAAACATTGCAAGTTCTCAAAGTTGTTACTACTAAGATTTTATTATTCTCTTTTTCAACTTGCTAGTTAAATTGGTCTTAAGATGGTTCCTTGACTCTTTACTGACTTCTTTTGGGGGTTAAAATCTTTGTTCATTAGTGTAATTTAATTCAGATCTAAAGATATTTATCAAATTTGAGTGAACAAGACACATGCTTGTCTTTATTCATTTTCTTCCAGGCATTTCAAAGCAAGATCTCCCTCTTTAGTATCAACCTCAAAGACAAAATTGATTTTATTATTCTATAAGAAGTATTTCTCAAATTTGGTACCTTAACTGCAATGTGGAAAGGGAGGGGGTATTGTGGAAGAAATCAGAAGTTACTATCTTTGTCCTAAAATAAAACCTATAATTGTGTTGGGGTGAAAGATATACACACACATATGTATGTATTTATAAACAAGCAAAGAACGATGCTACACAGTTACCATGTAGCACAGGGAACATTTTAAGGAAAATGAGAGTATTGAACTCACACTTGGAAGAATTTAAAGCTTTTGATTAGAAAAGAAGAATGAGGAAAGATTAATAAGGAATTGAAAATAAATAGAATACACACACACACACGTATATATGGGTGACAAAGGGGCTATCATGTACAGCCTGAGAGGACCTTGTTTAAAAAATAGTAAACAATGAAATTGAGCAACGTAAAGAAAAAACAACCAGTTCATGGGTCTTGTAGAAAATATGACTCCATGAATCAAGTAAAACACACAAAAGCCCTGAAATAATTCCCATTAATTCACGGGTAGACAATTTAACTAGTTCTTCTTTGAAAGGGTATTTTTGCAAAGCAGTAGTACTAAGCAAGGAAGTGGAATGGGGTGGTGGGCATGAAGATTTAGGACTGGGGGTCACTAAGCCTCAACTCAAATTCCATCCCTGCCTCTTACTAGCCCTGTATCCTTGGGGTAGTAGAAACTTATCTGACCTTAAGTTTCCTTCTTTATAAAATGAAGGGGGTGGATTAAATGATCTCTAAGGTACTTTTTCAGCTCTGACATTCTATGAAAAGTCAATAGGATCTCCATGCAAAAAAAATTTTTTTTTATTTCCCAAGGAAGAAGCATACAATAAAAAAAAATGCAATGAAATTACATGCAAATTTTTTCCACATCTTGCAAACCACTCAATTACTTCTGCAAGATCAAAAGTCGTTGTTAAAGTGATAAAAAAGCATCTATTTATAAAACTCAACTAGAGAGTGTTTCCATTAGACAAAGCCTCATACTTTGCTTTCTGTTATTAAGCAAGTGATAGCTATAAATGTTCCTTTTTAATATTATTAGTCCTGCTCTCTTGAAACTCTATAGAACTTTTCATTTATTGTGCTGGGAATACTGAAGAGTGATGTTCCCAGCATATTGGATAATAATAAAAAGAAAATATGTTACAAACCATGTTTAATAGAACTGCCATTGGGACCCATAGAAATAATTTGTTTGGATAAATAAATGCCTTCTACTGAGTATACCCAGCATAGGTACATATGAATTTAACCAACATTAATATTAACATTACAGGGTGAGTTTTCTCCTTCACCTCGGCCTTAGGAATGGTTTTACTTTTTCACCAGAAGCCATATATATTTATCCTGCATTTCTGTGTTTTTTCCTCCATCTTCCCTGACTGTTCTCTTTAATTATATATTTTTTATAGTAAACAGTTGTTCAGAAGTAATTCTACACATCAGCAAAACCTTGAAGCAATAGTGAATTACAATCTAGGACTCCACTTCATTTTGTGGGTCAGCACTTCTTAATCAGGGTTTAAACTGGTCATGACCCAAGTTTAAGAAGTACTGAAGGGGTCATGAGTAGAAAAAATTTAAGAAGCCCTGGATATGTAACCTTATAAGAACTAAGAGTCATTTTTTTGGGGGGCGGTGGTAAATAGTATTTTATTTTTTTTCAAATTACATGTAAAAATAGCTTTCAACATTCATTTTTTTTAATAATATATTGTTTCAAATTTTTTTCTCCCTCCCTTCTTTCCAAAATTGGCAGGTAATCCAATATAGGTTATACATGTGCAGTCATGTAAAAATATTTCCACATTAATTATGTTGTGAAAAAAGAAACAGAACAAAAGGAAACATACACACAAAAGTGAAAATAGTATGTTTTGATCTGCATTCAGACTCCATAGTTCTTTCTCTGGATGTGGACAGCATTTTCTATTGAGTCTTTCAATTGTCTTAGATCACTGTATTGCGGAGAAGGGCTAAGGCTATTGTAGTTGGTCATAATGCAGTGTTGCTTTTTCTGTGTACAATGTTCTCCTGGTTGTGTTTACTTCTCTCAGCATCAGTTCATGTAAGTCTTTGCAGGTTTTTCCACTTTCTCATCATTTCTTATAGCACAATAGTATTCCATTACATTCATATACCACAACTTGTTTAGCCATTCCCCTACTGATGGGTATTCCTTCAATTTCCAATTCTTTTCCACCACAAAAAGAGCTGCTGTAAATATTTTTGTACAAGTAGGTCCCTTGCCCTTTTTTATTTTTATTTATTTATTTGCTTTTTGTTGAGGCAGTTGGGGTAAAGTGACTTGCCCAGGGCCACACAGCTAGTTAAGTGTCTGAGGCCAGATTTAACTCAGGTCCTCCTGACTCCAAGGCTGGAGCTTCATTGACTGTACCACCTAGCTACCCCCCTTTCCCTTTTTTATGATCTCTTTGTGATACAGACCTAGTAATGGTATGGCTGACTCAAAGGGTATGCAGAATCTTGTATACCTTTGTTCTCTGGAATGATTGACTCAATTCACAACTCCACCAACAATGCATTAGTGCCCCAATTTTCCCACATCTTTTCTAACTTTTATCATTTTTCTTTTCTATCATATTTGCCAATCTGATAGGTGTGAGATGGTTCCTCAGAGTTTTAATTTGCATTTCTCTAATCAAAAGTGATTTAAAGCATTTTTTCATATGTCTGTAGATAGCTTTAATTTCTTCATCTGAAAACTGCCTGTTCATATCCTTTAACCATTTATCAATTGGGGAATGACTTGTATTCTTATAAATTTGACTCATTTCTCTATATATTTTAGAAATGAGGCCTTTATCAAAAACCCTGGTTGTAAAAATTGTTTCCTATCTTTCTGCTTTCTTTCTAATCTTAGTTGTATTGGTTTTGTTTGTGCAAAACATTTTTAATTAAATGTAATTGAAATTATCCATTTTGTATAATACCAGCCCTACATTTCCGGTGTAAATCCCACTTGGTCATAGTGTATTATCCTGGTGATAAATTGCTGCAATCTCTTTGCTAATATTTTATTTAAAATTTTTGCATCAATATTTATTAAGGAAATTGGGCTATAATTTTCTTTCTCCATTTTGGCTCTTCCTGGTTTAGGTATCAGCAGCATATTTGTGTCAAAAAAGGAATTTGTTAGGACTCTTTATTCACCAATTTTTTTTTCTGAATAGTTTGTATAGTATTGGAATTAGTTGTTCTTCAAATGTTGAGTAGAATTCACTTGTAAATCCATCTGACCCTGGAGATTTTTTCTGAAGGAGTTCACTGATGGCTTATTCATTTTTTTTTCTAAAATAGGGTTGTTTAAGTATTTTATTTTCTCTTCTGTTGATCTAGGCAATTTATATTTTTGTAAATATTCATCTATTTCACTTAGATTATCAAATTTATTAGCATATAGTTGGGCAAAATAGCTTCTAATCATTGCTTTAATTTCCTCTTTGTTGGTGGTAAAGTTACCCTTTTCATTTTTGATATGGGTAAATTGGTTTTCTTCTCTTTTTTTAAGTCAAATTAACCAAAAGTTTATTTATTTTATTGTTTTTTTTATAACACTAGGTCTTAGTTTTATTTATTAATTGAATAGTTTACCTACTTTCAATTTTATTAAACTCTGCTTTGATTTTCAGAATTTCTAATTTGGTATTTAACTGTAGATTTTTAATCTGATCTTTTTTCTAGCTTGCTTAGTTGCATACCTAATTCATTGATCTATTCTTTCCTATTTTTTTTATTCATGTAGAGATATAAAATTTCCCCTAACAATTGCTTTGGCTGCATCCCATACATTTCGGTGTGTTGTCTCATTATTGTCATTCTCGTTGATGAAATTATTGTTCCTATGATTTGTTGTTTGACCCACTCATTCTTTAGGATTAGATTACTTGGTTTCTAATTAATTTTTAATCTATTTTTCCATGATTCTTTATTACTTGTAATTTTATTACATCATAATTTTAAAAGGATGCATTTAATATTTCTGCCTTTCTGCATTTGACTGCAAGGTTTTTATGAACCAATACATGGTCAATTTTTGTGTAGGGTGCATAACTCTCATTTCTTTTCCCCATTTTTATTCTATCTCTCTTGATTAATCTTTTAAATCCTTTTTGAGCTCTTCCAAGAGGACTTTTTTTG
Source organism: Vombatus ursinus (assembly GCF_900497805.2). Taxonomy (NCBI): domain Eukaryota; kingdom Metazoa; phylum Chordata; class Mammalia; order Diprotodontia; family Vombatidae; genus Vombatus; species Vombatus ursinus. Next base: position 376,158 of record NW_020947390.1, read on the forward strand.
GGCTTCAGATCATTCACATCCCCTTTTGAGGCTTCCCATATAGGCATTTTGACCTTGTTTTCCTCTTTGAGTTTGTGTTTTGATCTTCTCTGTTGCCATCGTAGCTTTCTATGGTCATTAATCTTTTTTTTTCCTTTTTTATTTGCTCCTTTTAAAAAGCTGAGCTCTGCTTCTGGGCTACAGGTAGCATTGTCGCAGTCTTCTTGCACTGGTGGCCCGGGGCCTGGTCTCTGGCTTTCTGTACTGGGGCCTATGGGACTGGCGACTTGACTATTTCACTAGGGTGGCCTGGCCTAGTCACACCTGTTGTACTCTTGGTTCTAGCAATGGCAGTTTGCTTTCTGCACTGGGGCTGGAGGCTTCAAAACTGGCCTGCTGTCCTAGGGGCCTCTGTTGCTGATCTGTGCTGAAAGGCTCCTACTGTCTTGCCTGGACACCCCCTGCACTGGGCTGTGCTCTCATTTTATCCAGTTGAGACAGACCTGTCCTGAAGTCCTTCTAAGTTATCTTGGCCTGGAAAATTGTTTCACTCCATCTTTTTGTGGATTTTGTCACTCCAGAATTATTTTAAACGCTTGATTTAACATTGTTTCCAAGGGAAACTGGGGGGGAGCTCAGGCAACTTTCTGGCTTCTCTCTGCTATCTTGGCTCCGCCCCCAGAACTAAGAGTCATTAATGACTTTATTCAGTTTAAAATTAATGTAGCAGAAGAGCGGGTTGGCAATACAAGGCTAGAGATCAGTAATTGAGATTTTATCTGGAGGGGGCAGAAATTTAGTTACACCTGACAAATCTGTATAGGAGAATAGCAGAGTGGGGAGCTTATTCCTTGAATGATTTTTATCTTTCTTTTTCTATAATTACAATTAAGATGAAAAGGGCAATGCTCCAGCTGTAGCAGTTTTAGTGAGAGAAACAGGAAAGAAAACTGTGAGTCAGACTGGTTTGGTGTCAAATGAGTTAGCATTGCTCAGTGAGGCTGGTTGCTATAAATGTGTTGTTGTTTTTTTTTATAAAATGTATTTGTTTGTTTTTCACATGATCTCTGATTTCATTAGTATAGGAAATTCCCTCTACCAATGCATATCCATCCACACCTTCTCAACAACTTAAAGTCTTAAAAAGCTGACTTGGGCAACTGTGTGAACCTAGGCAAGTCAGAGGTCAAATGACTTGCCCAGGCTCACGTAGCCACCTACTGTGTGTCAGACCAAGACCTGCTGACTTTCTACCCATTATACAGTGCAGCCTGTCTTAGAAGACATTGCCTTTGCCAAAATTAGAGAATAAGTTAACAACACAGCATAAAACCCAAAACACTTTTGAGCATCTTATATAATACAAAACTCCTTTTGCAACTTACACATCAACAATATATGACATTTGCTTCTCAGTTATTTTATCAAGCACAACAACAACAACAAATGCTTCAAATAAGTGTAGGACTGTCATTCAAGAAGAAATATGTCTTCCCAGGTTTGATTCTCCAGGCTTTTGACAACCACTAGAGACTCCCTAAAGCTGTGGCTCCCCAAATTGTGGTAAATACCATTGCTTTGATATTTCCTGTGATGTATCCCTCAATAAATTTTAAGCAAGCTATCAAAAGTACCTTAAACTATTTTCTTTTTAGATAATTCATATAATAGAAATAGAAAATACATCATGCTTTATTTTTCACTATTAAAATGACTTTAATTAAATAAAAATCTCCATTTCACTCTCTGTATACAGTATTTTATGGCAACTGTTTTCTTTGTTGTTAGTTTGAAACTAGTGATATATTGCAACTAAGACTGCCAGTCATAAGGTAGAAATCAGAAATTCAATTTCTATAAATCCTGATACAGAACAAAGGGAAATTGCAAGTTGTGAAACTCAAATTCACTTCTAAAATATCTTCATTGTCTTACAATTTTTGAAGTGTCCAAATGTTATCAAAGGTGCTTTGCATATATAACAAACATATTTGTGTGCATGTCCATGTATGCATATGTATGTATGCATGTAAACCATGTAAACTCTTAAGGATCCTTATCATTGCTCCCACTTCCATTGCTGAGCCAAGTCACCAGAGTTTGGATACATCTCCCACTCAGGATTCTAAGAGTACCTCTGAATAGTTGGGGGGATATCAATGTCATTGCTTCAAGCCTCCACTGATGTAATTCTTCCCAAGATCATCCATTGGGAATCATTTTAGCTAGTCAACTTTAAGATACTTTCAGAAAGAAATATTTATCAAGGTGTCACAGTTAAAATGGTTGGTACAAATGTCTCTCCAAAAGACTCTGACACATTCTTTTATCAATTCCTAAGAGTCCTATGAAAAGTGAGATCCAGCTCAGAGACCACACAGCAAAATGTTACAGCCCTATTCATTTGGTGCACAAGAAGTTTTCTATAAGCATGGCAAATTTGAATCCATCTGTCCTTGGCTCCTGATGCAGTCACTGCTGTCAGCTCATCAAGGGCTGTGCCTAGGACACAAAGGGTAGGTGGGTTATACAAGATCCTCCAGCCCTTTTCAAGTTCACTAGGTTCTTTACTGGACAAAGACAGAAGAAGCCAAGAGAAGGAGACATAAATTAGGCTGAAGATAAGTCCTCCCTCTCCTTCACCCTTGTTCCTTGACAGTTTAATGGAAAGCCACGCTTAATCCATCCTCTCGAATGATTGATTCTCAAGTTAGATAGTTGATAGAGGACACATTGGGCATAGCAAAGTTTCCTATGCCTATTCAATACAATTTCTGTGTGATATCACTACAGTTTAAAGGACTGTGATTGATTAATAGGTCAATTGAGATATATTTTTGTCCATTTAAGGTGGTAAGGCTAAAATAGAGCTTACCCTCTCTCTGCATATACACATATACATATATACATACATGCACATAACATACATACATGCATATAACATGCATACATGCATTCATGCTGGCATGCAAGCATATCAAGATGTATATATGCATTTATAGTTCTTCCTAACATCTGTGAACTAGATGGTACACATCCAAGATTGTCTTTTCATAAATGAGGAAACAGGTGTTGAAGGGTTAAATAACTCATATATCATTAATGATAATAGTAATAATAATAATAACAATAATAATAACTAACATTTATATAGTATCTATTATGTTCCAGTCATTGTGCTAAGTATTTCATTATATAGTTAGTGAGTTTCTGAAAGACAAAGAGAGATGGAAGAATGGATAGAGATTTGGCATTAATGCCAGGAAGGACTGAGTTCGAATCCTTCCTCTGACACAGACTATCTGTGTGACCATAGATAACCTCTTAGCTTCTTAGTGCTCTAGACCAGAGGTGTCTAACAGGAGGCCCCAGTCTGAAACACTCCTGATAACTTGATTAAAAGGTATTTGGGAAATATTTAACAAAATAAATACAAATACAACAGAACATAGATGATGCTAATGTGTACTTTTCTAAGTCAATATGCAACCTACAGGAATCCTTACATACAGTTTCTATTTGAGTTTGACACGACTGCTCTAGGCAGTTCTCTAAGCTACAGAGAAGTACATCCCTGCTTTGGTAGAGGGAATTCCTCTCTGAGGGCTCCCCACATCAATTAAATCATCAGCCCTTTTCTCTGTGCATCTGCTATCTGAGAATCCATTGCTTCTCTGTGGAATAGTGTTTATTTGCAAAGCAAGTAAATTGTTTTTAAAAAGGAAATAAGGTTATGGTTGAGTGACCTATTCTCATTGAAACCACAAGGGCTTTTTGTGATCACCATTTTTCTAAATGATTATTAACTCTATTGTTATAATTCCTTTAAGAATTTTTTCCCAGTGATCTAAGTGAAGCTATTTATTATCTTATTTTACAGATGAAAAACTGAGAGGTTAAGTGCCTTGCTCAGCTAGTAAGTTTCTGAAGCAGAATTCAAACTGAGATCTTTGACTCTGAGTCTAGCATTCATTCATTATGGTCCCCTCCCTCTCTGTAATTCAGATGCCATTAATCATTGTTCCTTAATTCCTAAAGGAATCAAATAGATAGCCAGAAAGCTCTTAGCTGCCCTTGATGAATACAAGTCACCTGATACAGATGAACTACAAACTTGGGTTTTGAATACAGTCTTCAAGCATGCCTACCATATGTGGGCATTTTCTAGTCATTGAGGATATTAAAAAAGGTTCCAATCCCTGCTTACAATATACATTCAAATGTGGAATGAAACACATAAGACATACACATGGCAGATGGAACACAGTCTGAGAGAAGTATCTCTCATCTCCAGGGGTGGAGGAGAAGAGGGAGAATGAGAAAGGCCTCCTGAAGCAGGTAGGATTTAAGCTGTGTCTTGAATGAGGAGAGAGAAACTAAGAGGATGAAGTGAGGGGTTAGAAAGTTGTAGGTGTGGGAGACAACTAAAGAAAAGGCATGGAACAGAGAAATGGAGCATGTAGGCCACTGTTGCTGGAATATAGTGTAGATTATAGTGTAAGAGATTAAAGTGTAAGAAGAAATTAGAATTAGAAGAGATTAAAGTGTAAGAAGGGTGGGAAAATAGGAAAGGACCTAGTTATGAAGAGTTTTAAATGTCAAACAAAAGTCTTTATACAATATTTGATTGTGAAAGCAATTGGGAGACAATGGAGCTCATTGATGTAACATGGTCAGATCTATTCTTTGAAAAAAATCAACTTGGAAACTCAGTGGACAAGAATTTGGAGTCAGGAAAGATTTTTGGAAGAGATTTTGGTTTAAAAACTATTGTAAAAGACTAGCTAAGAGGTGATAAGGGACTAAACTTGGGTTATGCCTTTGTGAGTAGAATGAGGTGAATTTAGGACATGTGATGATATGATGTGAGACACAAAATTTGACAACAGGTTGGATATGTGGGGTGAGTGAGAGGAATGAATTTAGAAATGAAAGAATTAGACGACATGATTGCTTGGTCACTGTTACTGATGTTTGAAAGATCAATGAGAGTCGCAGGGGATCGGAGAAGAGAGAATGTTTCCATAGCTTCAAAAGAAAGAAAGAAAGAAAGAAAGAAAGAAAGAAAGAAAGAAAGAAAGAAAGAAAGAAAGAAAGAAAGAAAGAAAGAAAGAAAGAAAGAAAGAAAGAAAGAAAGAAAGAAAAAAAGAAAGAAAGAAAGGAAGGAAGGAAGGAAGGAAGGAAGGAAGAAAGGAAAGAGGAAGGAGTCAGCAAACTATAGGCCAATTAAGTTAATTTCACTTCCTAGAAAAATTCTAACATATGTAGTTTTAGAGATGGTTAGTAAACAACTACAAGAGGAAGAAGTAATCAGAAAGAGCCAGCCTAGCTTCTGCAAGAAAAGGTCATGCCAGTCTAACTTGATTCCTGTTTTTAACTATTACTAGACTGATAGAGCAATGCAATGTTGTAGAATTATTTCTAGACTTTACCAAATCATGAGTCATTTATAAAATTCTTCTGGAAATGGAAGAACTATGGAGTTCAACAGTAGTCTAAATGGAATTACTTGAATAAATAGTCTAAAAGACTGGTCTGTAATGATTTGATATGAACAAAAACTGGAGGATCACTCTTCTGCTGTATTTTAGAGGGGATAGGTTTTTCTGGAACAGACAGTACTGAATGGCTTCTGGGCTTGCTTCAAGCTCTGAGATTGTGTGGTTCTATGCATATGTATGTGTGTATATGCATATATACATATTCATATGCATTTATGTATGTATATATGCATATATTTTCATTGATCCATATATACAAGTAAATAATAATTTTGATTAATTGAATTTGAAACATATTTTTTCCTAAATTATCTTCAAAGGCCCTTGTATTACTCTATTACTCACATTTTCAAGTAAAATGAGGCACATGGTTATTATGGGATTATGAATAGTTGGTATGGCTTGTTTTTGTTGTTGTTGCTATTCAGTTTGTTAAATTCTAACAGACAGTTGCATCTGTAGGGAATAGTGATCTGTAGCAAATAGCCTATTGTGCTTATTCTAATCTTCAAGGTAAATGAGCTTAGAAACAATTATTCTTCCTTTTAAGTAGTTATATGCAGTCCCACTGGTAAGTGTGAACTTAAAAAGAATGTTATCAGTTTGTAATCTTTTAAAGATTCAACTCATCATATGATTACATCATAATCCCTTAAAAAGATAGTTAGCATCATGGTTTTACATGGACAGACTTTTTTAGAATACTGTCATATAACTGATATTGACTGGGATAGACAGGCTTTACCAAGGTTCTCCTATTGATTCTCTTTAGGACTCTAAATTGTCTTACACAGTACTTTGTCTCAAGGTAGTTTAGAGATAGTCTGAAACATTTTTTTAAAAAATTATTAGTTTATTTTGATTTATCAACAATCACTTACATAAGCTTTTGAGTTTAAATTTTTCTCCCCCTCCCTCCCCAAGATGACTGCAATCTGATATAGGCTATACATATACATTACTATTAAACATATTTTCACACTAGTGATGTTGTAAGGAAGAATTGAAACCAATAGGAGGAACCACCAGAAAGAAGAAACAAAACAAAACAGAAGAAAAAGAAATAGCAAATAGTATGTTTCAATCTGCCTTCAAATTCCATAGTTCTTTCTTTGGATGTGGATAGCATTTTACATCATGAGACCTTTAGAGATGTCTTAGATCCTTGTATTCCTGATGTTATCAACGTTAGTCATCGCACAACTTAGATATTACTGTGTACAACATTCTCCTGTTTCTGCTCACTTCACTCAGCATCAGTCCATACAAATTTTTTCCAGGTTTTTCTGAAGTCTGTCTGCTCATCATTTCTTACAGCACAATAGTATCCCATTATATTCATATACCACAACTTGGTCAGCCATTCCCCAATTGATGGGCATTCCCTCAATTTCCAACTCTTTGTTATCACGAAAAGAGCTGCTAGAAATATTTTTATATGTGTGCGTCCTTCTTCCATTTGTATGATCTCTTTGGGATACAGCCATGGAAGTTCTATTGTTGGGTGAAAGGGCATGCACATTTTTATAGCCCTTTGGCTATAGTTCCAAATTGCTCTCCAGAATTATTGGATCATTTCACAACTCCACCAACAATGTGTTAGTGTTCCAATTTTCCCACATCTTCTCCAACATTTATCATTTTCCTGTTTTGTTATGTTGGTCAATATGATAGGTGTGATATGGTACCTCAGAGTTGTTTAGATTTGCATTTCTCTAATAGTGATTTAGAGAATTTTTTCATATGACTATAGATGGCTTTAATTTCTTCATCTGAGAACTGCCTGTTCATATCCTTTGACCATTTATCAATTGGGGAATGACTTGTATTCTTATAAATTTGACTTAATCCTCTATATATTTTAGAAATGAGGCCCGTGTCAGAGACACTGGTTGTAAAAATTCTTTCCCAATTTTCTACTTTCTTTCTAATCTTGATTGCATTGACTTTGATTATGCAATTTAAATTCAATTTAATGTAATCAAAATTATCCATTTTACATTTCATAATGTTCTCTATCTCCTGTTTGGTCATGAATTCTTCTGTTCTCCATAAATCTGACAGGAAAACTATTCCTTGCTCTCCCAGTTTGCTGGGAGTATCAGCCTTTATATCTAAATCATGAACTCATTTTGACTTTATTTTGATATATGGTGTGAGAGTTTGGTCTATGCCTAGTCTCTGTCATATTCTTTTCCAGTTTTCCCAGCAGTTTTTATCAAATAGTGCATTCTTATTCCAGAAGCTGGGGTCTTTGGGTTTATCAACTAGTAGATTACTATAGTCACTGACTACTGTGTCTTGTATACCTAACCTATTCCACTGATCCATGACTCTATTTCTCAGCCAGTACCAAGTAATTTTGATGATTGCTGCTTTATAATATAATTTATGATTTAGTGTGGTCAGGTCACCTTCCCTGGCATTTCTTTTCATTAGTTCCCTTGATATTCTGGACTTTTTGTTATTCCAAATGAATCTTATTATTTTTTCTAGCTCTATAAAATAATTTGTGGTAGTTTGATTGGTATGACATTGAATAAGTAAATTAGCTTAGGTAGAATTGTCATTTTTATTATATTAACTCGGCCTACCCATGAGCAACTGATGTTTTTCCAATTATTTAGATCTGACTTTATTTGTGTGAAAAGTGTTTTGTAATTGTGTTCATGTAGTTCCTGGGTTTGTTTCAGTAGGTAGACTCCTAAATATTTTATAATGTTGGCAGTAACTTTAAATGGAATTTCTCTTTCTATCTCTTGTTATTGGACTTTGTTGGCAATATAAAGAAATACCAATGATTTATGAGGGTTTATTTTATAGCCTGCAACTTTGTTAATGTTGTTTATCATTTCAAGTACTTTTTTACATGATTATCTAGGATTCTCTAAGTGTATCATCATATCATCTGTAAAGTGTTAGCTTTGTTTCTTCTTTGCCTCTTCTAAGACCTTCAATTTCTTGTTCTTCTCTTATAGGTAAAGCCAATTTTTCTTGTAAAATACTGAACAACAGTGGTGATAATGGACATCCTTGTTTCACCCCAGATCTTACTGGAAATGCTTCTAGTTTGTCCCCATTACATATGATGCTTACAGAAGGTTTTAGGTAGATGCTACTTATTATTTTAAGGAAGACTCTATTTATTCCTATGCTCTCTAGTGTTTTTAATAGAAATGGGTGTTGTATTTTGTCAAAAGCTTTTTCTGCATCTGTTGAGATGATCATGTGGTTTCTGTTAGTTTTGTTGTTGAAATGATCAATTCTGCTGATAGTTTTCCTAATATTGAACCAGCCCTGAATTCCTGGTATAAATCCTACCTAGTCATAGCGTATTGTTCTTGTGATAAGTTGCTGTAATCTATTTGCTAACATTTTATTTAAAATTTTTGCATTTATATTCATTAGAGAAATTGTTTTATAATTTTTTTCTTTGTTTTGACTCTATCTGGTTTATGAATCAGCACCATATTTGTATCATACAAAGAATTTGGGAAGACTCCTTTTTCATCTGTTTTCCCAAACAGTCTACATAGTATTGGAATAAATTGTTCTTTAAATAAATGTTTAATAGAATTCACTTGTAAATCCATCTGCTCCCGGAGATTTTTTTTCCTAGAGAGTTTATCAATGGCTTGTTCAAATTCTTTTTCTGAGATGGCATTACTGAAGTATTTTACTTCCTCTTCTGTTAATCTGGGCAATTTGTATTTTTATAAATATTCACCCATTTCACTTAGATTGTCAAATTTATTGGCATACAATTGGGCAAAATAGCTCCTAATTATTGTTTTAATTTCCTCTTCCTTGGTGGTGGATTCACCCTTTTCATTTTTGATACTAGTAATTTAGTTTTCTTCATTTTTTTTTATTAAATTAACCAAAGGTTTATCTATTTTGTTTTTCTTTTTCATAAAACTAGCTCTTAGTTTTATTTTATTAGTTCAGTAGTTTTCTTAATTTCAATTTTCTTTAATTTCTCCTTTGGTTTTCAGTATATCTAATTCGGTGTTTAGTTGAAGATTTTTAATTTGTTCTTTTTCTAGTTTTTTTTTTAGTTGTATGTCCAATTCATTGATCTCCTCTTCCTCTATTTTATTCATGTAAGCATTTATTTAGAGATATAAAACTTCCCCTAAGAACTGCTTTTACTTCATCCCATAAGTTTTAACATATTGTCTCATTATTGTCATTCTCTTGAATGAAGTTATTGATTGTTTCTATGATTTGTTGTTTGACCCATTCATTTTTTAGGATTAGATTATTTAGTTTCCAATTTTTTAATCTATTTTTCCATGGCCCTTTATTACATGTAATTCTGTTGCATCATGATCTGATAAGGATGCATTTAATATTCCTGCCTTCCTGCATTGGATTGTGAGGTTTTTATGCCCTAGTACATGGTCAATTTTTGTGTTTGCACCATGTGCCACCAAGAAAAAAGTATATTCCTTTCTATCCCCATTCAATTTTCTCCACAGGTCTACCACACCTAACTTTTCTAATATTCTATTTGCCTCCTTAACTCATTCCTTGTTTATTTTGTAGTTAGATTTATTTAGTTCAGAGAGGGGGAGATTGAGGTCCCCCACTATTATAGTTTTGCTGTCATTTCTTCCTGTAACTTCTTGAACTTCTCCTCTAAGGATTTGGATGCTATACCATTTGGTGCATATATGTTTAGTAATGATATTACTTCATTGTCTGTGGTACCTTTTAGCAGGGTGTAGTTTCCTTCCTTATCTCTTTTGATAAGATCTATTTTTGCTTTTGCTTTGTCTGAGATCAGTATTGCTACTCCTGCTTTTTTTTTTTCACTTCAGCTGAAACATAATATATTCTGCTCCAGCCTTTTACGTTTACCCTGTGTGTGTAACTCTGTTTCAAATGTGTTTCCTGTAAACAGCATGTTACAGGATTATGGTTTTTAATCCATTCTGCTATTCACTTCCATTTTATAGGAGAGTTCATCCCATTCACATTCACAGTTATGATTACTATCTGTGTCTTTCTCTCCATCCTGTTTTCCTCCCTTTGTGCTTTGCTTTCTCCTTTCTCCCTTTCCCTCCTCACTAGTGTTTTGCTTTTGACCACCACCTCCCTCATTCCAGCTTCCATTCTAACAGCCCCCTGCCTTTTCTTTCCATTTTCCCTTACTATTTCTTCCCTCCCTTCTATCTCCCCTCCCTTTTCTTTCCCGTTTTTTCCCTCCTACTGCCTATAGGGCAAGTTAGATTTCTATACCTAAATGATTAAGTTATTCCCTCCTTGAGCCAAATCTGATGAGAATAAGGTTCAAACAATGCTCATCTCCCTCCCTTCTTTCCCTCTAGTATAATGGGTTTTTGTGTCTTTTCCTTTAACATAATTTACCCTTGTCTGCCTCCTCCTTTCCTTTTCTGCCAGTACATTCCCTTAGTTAGTTCAGGTTAATCTACTTACTTAGATCCATTTAATCCACTTGATTAGTTTTTTTTATCATTACATCAAAGTCAACATACCCACCTCCTCTATGTATACTCCTTTAAAGTGGTGTAATAACAATACAGTTCTCAAGAGTTATAAGTGTCATCTTCCCTTGTAGAGATGTAAACAGTTTGTCCTTATTAATCACATGTTGTGTTTTTTTTTTTCTGTCCCATTTACCTTTTTGTGTTTCTCTTGAGTCTTGTATTTGAAGATCAAATTTTCTATTGTGCTCTGGTCTTTTTATCAGGAAAGTTTGAAAGTCTCCTATTTCATTGACTGTTCATCTCTCCCCCTTAAAGATCATGCTCATTTTCATTGGGTAGTTGATCTTTGGTTGTAATCCAAGCTCCTTTGTCTTATGGAATACCGTATTCCATGCCCCGTGATCTTTTAATGTAGAAACTGCAAGGTCCTGTGTAATCCTGACTATGGTCTATTATATTTAAATTGTTTCTTTCTGGCTACTTGTAGTCTTTTCTCTTTGACCTAGTAATTTTGGAATTTGGCTACTATATTCCTTGGCGTTTTCAATTTGGGATATCTTTCAGGAGATGATCTGTAGATTCTTTCTATGGCTATTTTACCCTCTGGTTCTAAGACATAAAGGCAGTTTTCCTTGATAATTTCCTGAAACTTGCTGTCCAGGCTCCTTTTTTTTTCATCATGATTTTCAGGTAGACCGGTAATTTTTAAATTGTCTCTCCTAGATCTATTTTCCATGTCAGTTGTTTTACCAATGAGGTCTTTTACATTTTCATCTATTTTTTTTCATTCTTTTGTTTCTATTTGGCTGATTCTCACTCTCTCATAGAGTCATTAGCTTCCATTTGCCCAATTCTAATTTTTAACTAATTGTTTTTTTCTATTAGATTTTGTACCTCCCTTTCCATTTGGCCCATTTTATTTTTTAAGAAATTCTTCTCAGTGAGTTTTTGGGTCTCCTTTTCTGTTTGACCAAGTCTGCTTTTTTAAGGAGTTGTTTTTTTCAGTTAATTTTTGTCTTTCCTTTTCCAAGCTTTTGACTCTCTCTTTCATGACTCTCATTTCTTTTTCCAATTTTTCTTCTACCTCTCCTATTTTACTTTTAAAGTTTTTCTTGAGCTCTTCCAAAAATGCTTTTTGGGCTTCAGATCCAGTTTATATTTCCTTTTGAGGTTTCAGATGTGGGTTTGTTGACAATGTTGTCCTCCTCAGAATTTCTTCCTTGATCTTCACTGTTCCTATAATAAGAATATATAGTACGTTTCTTTTTGCTTATTGTATTTGCTTATTTCTTGTTCTTTAAAAAAATTGAGCTTTCCTGCTGGGAAGCAGGGGATACTGATCCAAGGTTCTTGTGTGGGGAGCCTGGGGTCTGGTCACTGACTTTGTATGCTGGGTCCTCAACTGCTGGAGTTGGAGGCTGTAGGGTTCTGGCAGCTTACCTGGTGTTGGGCTCTCTTTAGCAACACTGGAACTCTAGGGGTAGGATTGGGTAGTCTAGCCCCTGGAGGTTCCCTGCTCACCTGGGCCTTTCCTTCCTTTTATTTTCTTCAGCTTCTTTCAGATGGATGCTTTTCTGCCTGGGGCTTTCCCCCTTGGAGCACTTTTCAGAGTTTTGCTGAGGCACTGGGAGACTTGGCTGCTATAGAATGCTGAAGCACGTGGTTTCTGACCTGGTTTCCACTCATTGCCCTGCCAGTACTGAGGCACGAGGGGGTCCTGGTGTTGGTGTTTGCCTGTTCCATCTCCTGGGGTTCAGGATCTCCCTCTGGTTTGCTGAGGTGGGGCTTTCTGATCACTTGCTGGCATGTCTCCCATTTTGTACTTCTCCCCTTTCCCTTCCTGGTTAATCCCTCATGGTACCTAGGCTACTGGACTGTTGCACCCCATCTTTCTTCTAGTTCAGCTGTTGCAGAGTTCTTCCTGGGGCCATATTTTCTGGACTTTCAGAGGCTAATAAGGGACATTAAGAGCAACTTACTTCTTACTCCCCCATCTTGGCTGGTTGGCTGAAACACTTTTCTTGTCACACAAAGCTCACATGTAAAAAACAACAACAACAACAACAACAACAACAACAACAACAACAACTTTCTCAAACCCTGTGACAGGAACGAGTTCAGATTTAGTTCTCTACCATGAAGGGTGAGGACTAGGACTCTTGACTGTTCTGGCAATGTACTTTTCCTACCACTTTGTGCACTTGGCTGAGGGAAAAATAAATAAATAAAAGTTCTTTTCATTTGTATCTACACAATTAATATCTTTCTTCTTTAATCTCACATTTTAGGACAAATTTTAAGATTGTCCTTTGGATTTCCAGTTTAACCTATGAATGGCATTTGGTACATGTACAGAATGCCTCTAATCATATCTGTGTACATGGGAAAGGGCTAGAGAGCCTCCTTACTGATATGTAATTGAAATGCCTTGGAGAGATTTGAATATGTGGAGACATTGAATGCCTGGCTCTTGCCTGCCCTCCAGAGGGATGGGAACACCCTTTTAAATTACTTGCATATCCAGAAATGGAAGTGACTTCAAAAAATAGTAGGTGACCAAACCCTTGTTCATTTTCTCATCAACTGCATTCATCTTTAGCTGTTCTTTCTTTCTTTGACTCTTTTGCTGGTTGTGTTCAGTCAAATACAACATGGTAAGAGGCCATCTTGCCTTAGGAAATGAGACATGGTCCTTTGCCTTTGTGTTTATTCTTTTCTACTTTTGGTAAAGGTATTGGAAACTCCAAACATATGAGTTTGGTAAAGTCAGAAGAATGAGGCTCCCAGAGTTGAGGTTTTGCAGCCAGCTAAGGATTATTTCCCTAATGATAAAAGAATGACTTCTAGACCCCTTCCAATCACAACTGAGACAAGTACTTAGCCAGCAGCAATGCATCAGTTAAATATCAACTCATTGGGACTATTGCTATGTAGGAACTGAGACTAAATCTGAGCTCACTCTTCCCAGAGACTAAAGTGGTACAGGGAAGAGTGTGCTCCCAAAGTGTTGGGGGGAAATGTTTCTATGGTTCTTCTTGCTATATCTTTAAAGTAAATATCCCTTTGTAAAAACTAATTGATATTAAGTGTTTAAATGTTTAACTGGAATACTAATCATTAGCACATAATAGTTGGGGGAAACATAAATGCTGCAGACTTTAGCCAACGACATTAGAGAAAGACGACCCAAAGCACCTCAGTGTAACACTCAGAATGGAGAGATGTAGTTGAACTGCCTCTGAAAAAATGAGCCACAACAAGCTGGTTAAATGTGGGTAATCACCTGGGATAAATTAGGCCGCTTGCATTTGTGAGGACTCCTGGAGAAATATTATATTGGGGACTTTTTTGTTTTTGGATATCCTAGTTTGAGGGATTCTAGAAAAAAATCAGCTAATGAGAAAAAGGTCAAGGCTCTGGTCACTGGTATCTTTTGAAGACACTCTCATTTCTAGCTACAAAGTCCTATTGAAAAGGTTTCTACAAACCCTATGAATAGTGTAGTCAAATTAGTTATAGAATGCCTATGCCTGCTCATCTTTCCAAGTTACTTTTATTACACAATATCACATCTCTTCTAGAAAAAGGCTCTCAACATTTCTTGCACAAGTAGACACAATCAGAGGCACTCTGTATAAGTACTAGTTCCTGGTAAACTTTAAATGATTAGGTAGGGGAGATGACAGAACTAATTATTTTAAAGAAGAAATGGAATTGAATTTTAAGCAAATGTGTTTTGGGTTTTTTTGCCCTTAAAACTGGTGAGTGACAATGATTTGTGCCTTTAGCTCACAACTGAAGCAGTGGTGTAATTTCCAAAAAATTAGGATCTATTTATTCTGTTTATCTTTAAAGATTTTCTAAAGCAAATCTTTATAAAAGCCATGTAAGAGGCTGATGAAGAAGTTTGATTTGATTCATAATATGCAGAACACAGTTGGCTGTAGAGCTCTCAAAAAGGAAACGTCTCTCAGCGGTTTTGCCACAATTTTCTGAATTCCCTCTTTGTCCTGATTAATAGGCCCACCACTGTGGAAGCTGAGAGCATTGGAATGAGCGGGACCTAAGGCTTATGGTAGACTAGCATATTGTTCAGTTGTTCAGTTCAGTGCACAGAGAGCAACTTTGCAGGCTGTTTGGATTTCCTTTAGGGGAATCCCACAAAAACAAAGATTCAAGTCTTAAGCCTCGGAAGAAAGAATAGACCTTGAATTTATTTTAAACAAGAACATTTTTTAATCCTCAAAAAAGGGAAAAAGATTCATTTTTCACAAAAAGAGAAATAATATATATTTTTAATGTAGTTGTAATAGAATATGAAAAGCAATGTTAAAGAAAAGGCATGAGATCAGAGAGAGAAGCCAATACCTAGTTATTTGATGCCCTTTTCAGTTATCCCAGGAAAAACGGCATCCATATACATTAATATTTATTGAGCCTCAGGAGTGGGTTGTAGCTCTCAACTGTAGATCAGACACTTGGCAGAATATTCAGAACAAGGGATCAAGTCCCTGCCCTGAAGAAATTTACTCCATTTTTTGGTATTGTTATTTTACAATATAGTTACTGATGTTTTAATAGCTGGGTTTGGAGAATCATTAATAATGGGAAATGGAAGTCTAATTCAGGGCAAGGACAAGGGCATATTCAAATTTCAAAAGATGTTATTTAAGTAAAGAAGAATTTTCCATCACTGTACATACTAATTAAGAATAAGCAAAAAATCAGATCCCTTTGGTAAAGTCTACCTCTGTTTGCTAAAGGAATGATGTTATCTTGGTTTCTAGAGATAATGAGTTTGACATAGACCACACTATGGTATAACAGCATGGCTCTTAAATTCCATGAATAATATTAAAGCATCGATTTCTTCTCTCTGAATTTTTTGGCAAATTGTAGCATTTTACTCAGGTGGTTTTCAGTGATCTTTATTTAATATCAGATTCTGTGCTATAAAAACAGTATTAAGATTACAGCTCTAAAGTATCTTGACTCAATTTAGATTTGAATATGTACAACTAAAGGCTGTTTTTTTTCAGTTAATTTTGTGACTGACCATCCCTAGATGCTTCCCTAGTAGCAATTGTTGATTTTCAAGTCTAGAATAAAAAGTTTCGCTGAGTATGCTTTCTAATTCCCCACTCCTTGCCTCCATTCTCATTGTTGTAACTTGAATTTTACTGCATAAGGAATCAAACTGATGTGAGGAAAGTGAAAAATGGCATTCTTGATTTTTAACTAGATGACAGCCTTGTCACCAGTATTTTGAACCTCCAACTTCTACTGTAATGCTTCATTCTAGTAAGTCATTTTAATAGATATTCTCACATTCATCAATACTACATTATTTAAACTAAATTATAATCAAAATTATATTATCACAGATATGTACATCCATTTGGAACATTTCATTTTTTATTGGCCATCTGTCCTTCAGGTAGTTATTCCTCTCCAGCAGAAGGGCATGAAAAGAAATGCTAGGCTGAGTCAGCCCACTGGGACATTGAGCTTAATATTCTATCAGTAACAGTGGCACTGATTGAACTAACTGATAACCCACATGATATAACCTCAAAAAGTTAAGGCCATGCCCCCAAATATCATTAGCTTCTTCTGATTGATTATTAGTCCATAAGCCTGAATTTTTTAGATTCTCCTTGAACCTTTTTTTTAAATGCTGTACTGCCTCTTGTAGTAATGACTTCCATAAATTTCCTACCACGTGGTTAATGTGGTACTCTTTTTTCATTTCTTGTAAAATTATCTCTTTCAGGCTTCAAGGATACCTCTAGGGTTAGTATTCTGGCATTATTGGTCAGCTTATCCTTCCTTTCAAGATGTTCATATCATCATCAATATGATATTAGAAAATAATGATAGCTCCCATTTATGTAGTGATTTAGGGTTTCAAAAGCACTTAATGCATTGTTTTATTTGTATGTCAGAACTCAATGGATCTCAGGGGCTCTCTAGTTCAACCTGTCCCTAAATAAGAATCTATTTAATAATTTACCTATTAAGAGGTCACTTGAAAACCTTCAGGGAAGGGGATTCCACTGTTGACTGAAGCAGCCCATTCTATTTTAGAAAGTTCTGATTAAGAATTTTTTTAGACTAAGCCGAAATTTGGCTCTGCCAATTTTGCCCATTGCAGAGGCTTCTGCCCTCTCAGGCCAAGAAGAATAAGCCCAATCCTTCTTGAATAGCAGCTAGATAGCACAGTGGATAGAGTAATGGAGACAGGACATTGACTCACTGTGTGGCCCTGGGCAAGACACTTAACCTCTGTATGCCCCAGTTTTTTGGGAATAATAATAGCATCTACCATCCAAGGCAGTCATGAGAATAAAATGAGATATTTGTGAAGTGCTTTTTCACATCTTAAAACACTATATAAATGTTAGGTTTATTTACATAAAGCACTTAAAATGCTTAAGACAACTATTACCACCCCCAAACTTAAGTCTTCCCTTCCCCAGGCTAAACATTCCCATACCTTCATCTGACAGTAATATGGAAGAAATTGAGGTCCTTCATCCTTGTGCGTGCCCAATTCTGGGCACTCTCTAATCTACCAATGTCCTCCTTTACTACAGTTTGATTATCTCTTCTCAGTCCTTGTTTTTACAGATTAGGGCTTACTATTTTAAAAATATATCCCAGTAGGGAAGCTCCTTTACCCCATGGATCATTTTAGTTGTCCTTGGAACTTGTCCATCTTCTGAGGGGAGGTGACAAGAACTTCAACAGAAATCTAAGAGAAAGGAAAGAGATGCATTTGTACAAGGGTATAGCAATGCTTTCTGTTTTGACTTCAATAGCTTTCCAGATACTACCCAGAATTCGTTTTACTTTCTTTTTATTGACATAGCAATGCATTGTTTCTTTGGAGAAGACTTTACAGATCCTTTTTCTCAGTCTAATTGATATGTTGAAGTTCCTGTAAATAAATACGGCTTGAAATATTTTTCTTTGAATAATAGTAAGATACTCACAGAATTAGTAGGTACTTGAGAGGTCATACCAAAATATTCTTTCTAATCCTCTCAACTTTTTCAGAGAAAATATATAATTTAGGTTTTCATTATGCAAGTTAACTTCCTTCCACTACTACTACCCCACCCCTTGAAATATAGAACTTTGGAGGCATCATGATATATGAGAATATGATGAATTTAAGATCATGATAACCCTGGTATGACTCCTGCTTCTGAAACTTACTAGCATGTGATCATAGAACCCAATCACTCAGAGCCTTTTTTTTCCTCACCAACCCATCACCTACCAGGGGTGGTGCCCTTTACAAAGAAAATGAAATAACAGAAACACCCCCAGGCCCATTTCTCAAAGTGGAGTGAAAGAATGGGGTATCCTTCCTCCAAGTTTAGTTCATGGCATCAGATTTTTGGGTGAACTGTGATCTTTACCCTCTGGATGCAGCAGGAAAAAAGGATACAAGAAAAATGGTGCAGGAAAGAGAGTGACTATCTAAGTCTGTCTAGCTTTAATGACAGATTTTTCCAGTTACACAGGCAATCCAAGGAGGCTACACCCACTCACTGGTAGGTGATGTAAAGAGCCTCTATATTAGGTGACTTGGGCTGCCCAGAAAAGCCTGTCTTAAACTTTTCCCCTGTTTGAAATTTGCAGTCCCACAAGGATGCTTTTTTTTAAAGAGCCCTCAGCTTTAACAGTTCTCAGCTCAGAAAAGAAAGAACAAAAACAAGCAAAGAAAACTGGCTTCACATCTCAGATAGAAACCTTCCACATTGAGTTTTCTAAATTACATGGAGGTCTGCCCATAGAGATTTGGAATCTAAGATTGATCAGGCATCACCCCTTTCTCAGATGAGAAACTATCCTGTATGGAAACTTCCAATTATTCTTTCAGTGAATAAGGCCACCCAATTGAAATATGAACAAAATGTATCCCTTTCTACCCAGAGCACACGAAGATTCACTTGGGGTCCTTCTAAGCATGTCATTGGTCCTCTTTGAGAACAAAAGACAAACAACAATAAGGCAGTCCCCATAAAGATCCAGGCAATTTCTTTTGGGTCCTTATCCTAGTCAAACCCCAACATGTATCAAGTTGTCACATTGTGTGTAAGCAGGAGGTGGGGAGCTGTACGTGAATGGGGTAAGAATATTCATCTCTCTCTTCACTGGACCAAAAAAAAAAAAGGTGTGTTTGTAGACAAAAGAAACACCAATTTTCTCTAGGGACCTCATAGTCCAGGATAATTAGAAATAAAATCTTGGACAGACTTTCCCTAGGAATGGTCTCCAAAAAAGCAAAGGATTTTTTGTTTGTTTGTTTGTTTGTTTTTCCCCAGGCAAGGCCCCACTTGTAACACTGACTACCCTAGCCCCAATTATCTGAAAGCTGGGTAGATTAGATTGTACCCCATCCCCAAGGGGGGTCCAATTCTCTGGGATCCTTAAAGATATTTGGGAACATTTAAGCTCCTTGCTACTGCCTCCAACCCATACCTATGGTGTTTCCTCAGTTGTAGAGGATAGGTCCCCATATCCCTGTGATATTTAACCGTTTAACAGTATGTCAGCTGGACTGAACCAGCCTCCAACCTGTGGATGGCTGGAGTCAAACAGAGCAGGCCAGAGACAGGAGAGTCAAGAATCAAACAGAAATTTAATTTCAAAGTGATGGAAATGGCTTGCAAGCAAAGAGGCAGATGAGACATATATGCTGGGGTCCCCCCCCAGTGAGAGGGACCAGAAGTAATGTAGGGAGATCTCAATACATATACTACTGGCTCCACAGTGAGGTGTAGCCATGGCAATGAGGGGTAACAGCAACAATGAGACAAGATCGATTCATAGGAGGGCCTCATGACCATAACATGGGCACTTGTCAGAACACCTAGTGCTAGTCAAAACAGTAAAATAATTATATGATTTTGTCAGAGAGTGAGATTGTCCATAAGGTGAGACAAATAATTATTGTTATGCCAAGCTCAGGGCACAACTTGTTTGCTGAGCCTTAGCTCTGGAAAACAGGGTGTCTCCTAATATCTTGACAAGTAGGATTAACCTTTACAAAGGAATATTTGCTTCAAAAGTATAAACACAAATATGCAAATTTACATGTTATCTTAACATGTTAGTAATTCAATAAATATTAATTGGATGACTAATAGACATAAGGATTGTCTAAGGCTGTTTCCAGTAGCCATCTGTGACTATATTTTTATTATTTGCTCCTTTTAAATTATTGAATTGGCTATTTGAGAGGAGGGTCTTTATCATCTGATTGACAAACACAATAGTCACCCAAAGGGCTCTATGAATTCAATCAATGTTGGGTCTAGCTGTTGACTTTTCATTTTGCCAGCATTTTCACTCCCTTATTTCCTGTAGACTCGTGGGAGCAGCTGTTATTGCTTGAGTTACTTTGAAGAGTTGAAGGATCAAAAAGTTGAAATGTTCAGAGATTGTTTATCCTGCCTGACTAGGTAGAACAATGCTTTGAGCCAATTCACATGGTATGATAACATGGAGATTAAGATGACTACTGCCATTTGTAGCCAGAAGTAATACTTCTTTCTCAATGTCTTGCACTTTGGCTGGTGAACCCTATTGTGTGTGCCCTCAATGGGCTGTGTATTTTATACATCAAAAGTCTGAGATCCAAATAGGAAATAAATCCTTCAGGCTGTATGAGAGGGATATAAGTCAAGGCACATTAACAATGGTTTTGTTAGTAGAAACTAAGATAATTAAAGAGGGAAAGTTTTGTCAGTGGCTAAAGGGAAAGGTTTGGCATAGAGAAGACATGTCCAAATCCCACTCAGACAGGCCTTCTGATCTAGGATAATTCATTTAAATAACAGACAACTTGTAGATATGCATAATAGGAGCACCCCTACCCAGTAAATCCAATGTCCAGACCAAAGAAAAAACAAGGGTCATAAAAGGAAGTCTATACAAAAACACATCGAGTGTCTCAGACAGCACTTCATGATTCAGTATATCCACCAAATATCCAAGACATGGAAGTACTGTTGGAGGGAAAGAAAGAACATATATTGTATTGTAGCTCTTTAGGTGAGCTTGAATCACTGATATGTCAGTAGTTTTCTTACCACATATGCTAAAACAACTGGGGGAAACCACCTATATTGATTCTCGATTTTCTGTTGCTTTTGAGAAACAACCCTATTAGCAAAATAAATTGTCAATCTTTATTTGTTACTAAAGAATCTACTAAAGTAACTAAATGTTACTAAAGAATTCCAGTATTTTGATATGTTATAATAGAGCACTAGCCCCATAGTTAGACTGGGTTCAAATCTTGCTTCTTATAATTACTGGCTCTGTAGCTCTGTGAAAGTCATTCAACTTTTCTAGTCATATACTTATATATATATATATATGTATATATATATATATACATACATACATACACACATATATATGTATGTATATGTTTCTATGTTTATATATATTTATGTGTATGCATGTATGAATATGTGTATACATGCACACATGTTTATACACATGCATGTATATATGTGTATGTGTATATGTATGTGTATGTATGAATTTGTATATATGTGTGTATCTATATCTATCTATATGAACAGAATTGTTATGAGGATTAGAAGAGAAACTGTAAAGTGATTTGCAAACCTTGTGTTTTCCCTAAAGCAAAAGTCTGACCATGGCACATCCTTACTCAATAAATTCAGAATCATCTCCAATATCAAATATAAATTTCTGTTTATAGCCCTTCCCAATCTTATCCCTTCTATGTTTCAGCATTTTTTCACTTTATTATCATAGTCCTGCTTCATTACCTTTCTTTCTGTTCCTAGTATTCGACACTTCATCTCCAACATCTGTGACTTTTCACTAACTGATCCTCCCCACCTCTGCTGTTAAACTTTCCTTTCTTCCTTTAATACTCAACTCAAATCCTACTTTCTGCAAGGTCCTCCTCTCCATCAGTAGTACCATACCTCTGAAATTACCTTCCATTTACATTGTATATAACTTTAATATGTATAGTTATTTGAATTTTGTTTCCTCCATTAGAATGTGTGTTCACCTCCTTGAAGTTAACAGGGTTGCCTTTGCCAGAGAATGGTTTGCATGTCTTGTCTGAGTAAAACAGTCTTTGAGGTGTGGGAAATTATTGTCTTTTGGGGTTGGGAGGAAATGGACATCCTACAATTCTGGAATATTAGGTGGTACACAGTTGACTTGGCTTCAGTGACATATTGGACTTCGCAGCTGAAGAGCTCAAAAGAGTGTCATTTCAAGAAAAGTTGCAGAATAAGCAGTTGGTTTAGTCATTTAATATAAAAAAAACTTCCCACATTTTTATCTAGCTATAACTAGAAGCAAAAATATACCCTGTTTTTCAACTGTAGGTGCTCCAGACTTTCTCTTTCTCACTAACACTAACTGTACGGGAGTTTCCTCTGTTTTTCCTTGAAATCTTACAAGAAATGTTTTTGTTCCCATTCTGAAAACTCCTCTGCCCTTAATATCTTTTAAGTCATTTTAAAAAAAGGGGGGAGGCAAGCTTGAGAACAAAAAAAGAAAAAAAAAGAATGTGTGTTCTTTGAGAGCAGGGGGTATTTTTGCCTTTCTTTATATTCCTAGTGATTAGCACAGTGTCTAGAAATAGTAAATACCTAACACATACTCCAATACTTCTTGAGTGACTAAATTTAAAGTACTATATAAATGTGAACTACTGTTCCTGTTACATGTAATCTCATTAATATAAAAGTCCAGTCTGCACTAGTCCTGATCACAATTTGTTATACTTTGATTCCTTGTGTTATTCTTTTCTATTTTCTCTCCATATGATGGGATCTACTAAATACAAAAGAGACCTTCCACTAGATCTCTTGATAGTTTTTGGATAACAACGGAGCAAACAGGTCATCCATCATAAGAGCATTGATTTAGAGCTTTAAGGAGCCCATGTGGTTACACTATTCAACCACATCATTTTATGATTGGTGAAATAGAGAACCAAAGAGGTTAATTGACTTTCCCAATATCACATAGGTAGTGTATGGCAAATGCAGAATTTGAACCCAAGTCCTCTAACTGGAGGGAGTGAGGTGGTATAGTGAGAAATACGTGAATTCAAGTCTGGCCCATTGGGCAAGTAACTTACTCTCTGTTTACTTCATTTTCTTCAACTGTAAAATGGGGATAATAATAGCACCTGCCTTCCAGAGCTGCTGTGAGGATCAAATGAGAGATTTGTAAAGTGCTTATTACAGTGCCTGCTATATAGTAAATAGTTAATAAATGTATGTTTCCTTTGTTCCTTCTATCCTCCCACTCTAAATTCTACACTGTTCCCATTAGATTATGCTACCTTCCCAACTTTTCCTTCCTCTTACTCCATAAATGGCCCATCATTTACTGTAATAAACTTTTCTAAAGACATCCTTTACATTGTTTTTCTGTGCATTTCCTCATGGTGGCCAAATGCTTTTACTATCATCATAGAGGATAGAAGCTGCTAAATCTTGTGTTATCTTGATAGTGTTTCCACAATACTTGAATTGTTTCTGGCTACTTGCAATATTTTCTCCTTGACCTGGGAACTCTGGAATTTGGCTACAATATTCCTAGGAGTTTTCCTTTGGGGATCTCTTTCAGGAGGTGATTGGTGGATTCTTTCCATTTCTATTTTGCCCTCTGGTTCTAAAATATCAGGGCAATTTTCCTTGATATCATCTAGATATCATCTTGAAAGATGATGTCTAGACTCTTTTTTCGATCATGGCTTTCAGATGGTCCAATAATTTTTAAATTCTCTCTCCTGGATCTATTTTCCTGGTCAGTTGTTTTTCTAATGAGATATTTCACATTGTTTTCTAATTTTTCATTCTTTTGGAGTTGCTTTATGGTGTCTTGATTTCTCATAAAGTCATTAGCTTCCAATTGCTCTATTCTAATTTTTAATGAAATATTTTAGTAACCTTTTGGACTTCCTTTTACATTTGACCAATTTTGCTTTTTAGGGCATCCTTCTCCTCATTGGTTTTTTGGACCTCTTTTGCCATTTGGGTTAGGCTATTTTTTAAGGTGTTATTTTCTTCAGTATTTTTTTGGGTCTCCTTTAGCAACCTGTTGACTTGTTTTTCATGATTTTCTTGTATCACTCTCATTTCTCTTCCCAGTTTTTCCTCTACTTTTCTTACTTGCTTCTCAAAATCCCTTTTGAGCTCTTCCAAGGCCTGGGACTGATTCATGTTTTTCTTGGAGGCTTTGGATGTAGGAGCTTTGAATTTGTTTTCTTCTTCTGGTTGTTTGTTTTGATCTTCTTTGTCACCAAAGTAAGATAATATGGTGTGACTCTTTTTGCGCTGCTCACTCATGATGCTGGCCAATTACTTGAGTTTTAAACTCTTTGTTAAGGTAAGAGTCTGCTTCCAATGTGGAGAATGTACTGACCCACGCTTCGGGGGTTTGTACAGCTGTTTTCAGAGATACTTCTAGGGACCTGTAAATTTTCAGTTCTTCCAAGGTGGTATGATAAGGAGCGAAATGTTTCCTCTCCACCGCCACAACAAGCTCCATTACACCAGTGCTCCTCCTTACCCTAGGACCACCCCTCAGAACTGTGACCCAGATCCAAGAATGGACAAAGCAAGACATTCCTGCCTAAGCACTGGCAAAGAGATCACTGCAATCCTTCTCTGATCAGCTACTCGATTCCCGCTCTGTCTGTGGGCCAGAAGTTCAGGAGGCAGCCGCTGCCCCAGGCCACGCTTGGGACTTCTGGCTGACACCTAGCTTCTTTCTCACTGCAGTCACAGATTTTTCCCACTGACCTTCCAAGTTGTCTTTGGTGTTCATGGATTGGGAAATCTGGAAACTGCCACAGCTGCCCATGATTCAGTCCTCTCATAAGGCTCCAGTCTAAACAATAACAACAACAACACTAAGTAGTTTAAAAAATTCCAGATTCGAAGATTTCAGTTCATCATCTAATGGCCCCCTCTATACACACAAAATCTAGGCACATATTTTTTTTCCATTCTTGGTCTTAAGAGACAGAATGGCCTAGTGAATAGAGATCTGACCTTACTCAGGAAGACATGGGTTCAAGTATAAAATTTACTGGCTCTATGATCCTGGGAAAGGCCCTTAACTGCTCAGTGACCCCAGAAAACACTGTAAAGAATAGAAATTAAAGAAAATATGCTGTTCTATATAAGTAGAGGGAATTTGCTCATGGGGAATTCCCTATACCAATGAATTCAATAATAATTATTTTCAATGCTAGCCAGATTTCTAGTTAGGAGGTGATCTATTATTGATTGCCAATTTTATATCACCTGTCCAAAGCAACAAAGCTATAGATAAACATCATATTTGAATTATAGATTGTGATCATTACCTGGTTCTGTGTTAATTCATCTTCATTTTGAGGAGGACTTTAAGCTATTAGCTGATTCTTGTTACATCACTAACAATTCACAAATATGAATTAGTTTAAGAATTATATTTTATGACCTAAAATGCAAAAAAGGAAGTAAAATATTCCACTATTATCTTACTAGAGTTCTTCCATGGAATCCCCAATTACTGTGTTTATGTCCAAGCTTAAATTGATTAAATTAAGTTGATTAGTCAGCCAACAAGTATTTATTACTTTTTGTATCCATGGTGACCACACTGATGTATTCTGTATTTTTTCCTCTTCTCCCAAAATGAGTTGAACTATAGATGCACAAAGTTTGGTATTAACTTTTTTCAACATTTTGATCATAAAGTTCTTCTGTTTTGCTAAATTTTTATTTATTAATTTATTATATAATTATATATAAATATTATATGATTTATTAATTAATTATTAGAGCCTAAGCTTTTAAAATAAACATTTATGCTTTCTCTCTCTCTCTCTCTCTCTCTCTCTTTCTCTGTATATATATATATATATATATATAAGTTACATAAAAACATCATCTATATATACTTAATCTTGCATATATTTGACTAATTTTATATGGCAATAATAATATTTACCAAGTGTCTCGTGTTTATAAAGAACTGTGCTAAGGTGGAAGCAAAAAAACTATGTTTATATATGACAGAGCACTAAGATTAGAAAAGATTTTGCTCTGATTCTAAAGATATGGAAATTCTCTCCATCAATGCAGTAACTTACAGTCTTAGAGAATTCCTTAGTCACAACAATGTAAAGTGACAAGTTTAAGTAGTCATACAGCCAGCATGCTTCAGAAGCAGGGCTTAAAGCCATGTCCCATAGCAAGTATGTATCATTTCTATATTTTATATATTAGTATGTATTTATCTATGCATGTATATAACATATACGTGTATATGATATATGGATAGATAGATATTACTTGTCTCCATTTAAATAAAAGTTGGCTGTGAGCAGAAATTATTTGTTTTTACTTGTATTCTCAGCTCCTAGTGCAGTGTCTGGCACCTAGTGAGCATGTAATAAATTTTGTTGCTCGGTTAATGTATCAGAGATAGAATTTGAACTCGGGTCTTTGGTGTTCCAATGCCATCATGTCTTTGAGTCAAAAGAGTTCCATTCAAAAAGGACTATTAACAACGTCAAAAGGTTGAACTGTACAAAGAAAAATGATTAATTTTCAGAGAGAAACTCTTGTAGGTGTTAAAATCTGATATAGGTTAAAACTTGATCTTTTTTTCCTAAAATTTTACATATTTTTATCATAATTATGAATGGAATTCTACATTACACTTTGGGTTAGAGATCTCTGCTTTTTTTTTTTTTAGTCCTATTCTAAAAATTCTACATAGAAAGCATATTAGGAAGGTTTAATTTTATATTTCCCAAGGAATATGATATCTACTCTGTGATTTTTCATAATACTTTTATACCTTTCAACTAAGGACACAGGATCCATTTATTCATATAATCTCTGTTCATAAATTGAGCAAGAATATTAAGTTCATTTTTTTCACAGAAACAAAACTCATATATATATGTCTATATGTCTATATGTATATACATTTATATATGTTTACATACATATATATTTATATATAGGGAGGGGGAAGAATAGAGTGTATTAGAAAATTTCAGCTTTAGAAATGATGAAGTTGGGCTATTGTATGTAATAAGTGGTATTGTCATTTTGTCATTTCAGGCAAACATTTTTTACATGAGTAATGCTCATTCTTAAAAATCAGTTCTCAGAATACTCCTAGACAAAATGCTTTTGTTCCTAGTTTTAAGAGGAAAAGACCATGAAATAATAAATCTGGGTTGAAAGGGACCTTGGAAACTATGAAGATCAACCCCCTCATTTGATAAAAGGGCAACTGAGGCCAAGGGAAATTAAGTGACTTCTTCAGTTACACAGCTATTATCTGAGGCATGATATGACCTCAGATCTTCCTGACTTTGGAGGCAGGAGTCCAACACTCTATCCCCTAAATCATGCTACCTCCTTACTGTTCCATTAGGTGACTACGGCTGTTAATCTTAGTATCTCTTATTTTTTTTTCATCTCTGATATAACAGATGTCCTTATTGTTTATCTTCACAATTATAAAAATGTATATACTGGAAGCATTCTTAGCATAAAAATTTAATTCTCATGTTTTTAAATAACTTGCTGTATTATAACCAAGTTGTGTAATTCTTCCAATAGAATTTATTGTTTTCTATTTACAGTTCACACTCAGAAGTTTCAAGGATCACTACAAGCAGCAAATTTAATGTATAATTAATTTACCTAAGAGAAAAGGAATGAAAATTATGCAATTCATGTCATTTTCTTTAATTTATATAGTCCTCAAATTGATTTCTAATTTAGAATTGACTTTTCTCTTCCTTAGCATGGCTCAGGTTAGCAGAAGGCAGGAAGAATGTACCTTTTATTCATCAGTGGTGACCTACACTGAAAGTTGTAATTTAACCATGGAAATTATTTTTGGAAAAGGTTTTGTAGAGAGATTAAGACCTTGTTAATTAAAGGCTTTTATCAAGAAATCTTATTAACAGTTTCAATAGAAACTTTCCACAACAGTGAATAACCTAAATACTCTTCTAATTAATCTCATTAGTGTTTGCTAGGTGTTCTGACTGTTCAGGTGTATGCCAAACATGACAATATCACAGTATTTTAGGTAGTGTTATTAACAGAATCCCTTTTCCCCACCTGACTGGCTTCCTATACTACATAGCTCTTATTGAAACTAACACTCTATTCTATGTCTCTAAGTTCCGTGGACATGTGAATGCATGTGCAGAGGGTAAAGGGAGGAGAGAAAAAGAGAAGAGGAAGAGAAGTTGAGAGATAGTCAGTGATGCCTGGATAACAGAAGAGTCATTGCAATTCAGTCCTGAAGTCATAGAAAAGCATTCATGCCAGCTGCCTTACTCATTTGCACTCTTCTTCTTTAAAACACAAAACAAAAACAGACAAAAAGAATAGCTCTACATGGGACTGCTCTTGATATAATAATCAGTGCACATTAGGGGTTCTCAGAAATGCTGCTGATTAACTGCTTGGCTGATTTTGCAACTGCAGAGTCCCTGAAACAAACCTCCCTCAAAGCAGGTGTGTGTTTACAGGGAATGCCAGGAGCAGAGGAATTGGGCTAAGTGGCAATCTAGTACTTGAATAGATGCCACAGCTCTTCCCTACTCCTAGAGGCACTTGATAACCCCAATTTTGAATCAGTGTAACAGAGATTCTCTACTTACTGGGCTGACAGAAAGAATAAAGGAGAAAGCCAGAAAAAGTCTTTTCTTTGCACTGAGGATGGCAAGTCGCTGCCCTGCTGCTAGAGACAAAGGTAAAGTGTTGAGCTCAGAAAAGAACACAAAATTTTCCTTTAAGCTTTTCAAGTCCTTCATGGTGACTGGTTACTATCATTTTTATCCTTCATCCCTCAATACTCCAGAAGATGTTCCATCAAATTCTTGTGAGTAATCTCATCTATGGATACAGATCCCAACCCATCCATGCCTCTGCAGCCTGTTTGGCATTTGTCCACATTCTTTGATGCATCTTCCACTGAGGATCCACCCCACATGCTAGAGGCCTTCCCCTAGGTCTCACACCATTATTTTTTTTTTAAATATTGTATTCATCTTGCATTGTTTACCTCACTTTCATTTTTTCTAAAATTCATTGCTACAAAGTTATTTTAAAACAGAGAACTCCCAGTTAGCTAGTTATTCATTGTTCATTTATCTTGAGAGAACTAAGGGAACAAGGAAAGGTTGTCAGAAGCAAGAATGGAAGGGTAGTAAGTCACTTATCTGGAACCAGAACTGGGAGCTCCCATGAGGAACTAGGAAAGGTCAGGGAAGGAATACAAACAGAAATCTCATCAGAGAGCCTTGAGAATGATAGCCTTCAGTCTATGACAGTAGGAGGGAGTCCATGACGTTGCTCCCATGACTTACTGCACCAAGTAAAGGATTCCTGCCCATGAAAAATGATAGTGTAAGAAGCTCTGGGGTTAGGACAATTCCAAGTCTTTAGACTGGTTTGAGAGGTTTCCAACCACTGAGGGCATAGCCAGGATAGTCAGTTAAGAAACTAGAAGTTTCTGTCATAGAATAGGAGATTAAAGCTATAGAATTTCAAAGAAAGGGGGGCATAGAGAGAATATAGATAAGGGAGAGAAAATGTGTGGTTAGAGAAAACAACTTGATGGACTGAAAAAGACAAAGCCTTCAAAACCACAGATCAAAAATATCTTCATTTTTTAATATGTATGTGTTGTGGTGCATTGCTTATTTAACTAGTAACTTAGTTTCATCTTTTATGCATGGTGACCACTAAATAACTGTAAGTGAATGACATAACTTTCTTTTGAACAACATAACTTGTGCAGTTATATCAAATATTATATTAGATATGTACTATGGCTATCTTTTTGATAAAAACTACATAATGGGTTAAAGCATGTATTAATAATAGCTTATATTTGTAAACAGCTTCTTGTACTTTATTAATCTTAATCCTCATATATTCAAGTAGACTTTTTATCTCATCTGTTTAATGTTCATGTCAGTGATTCAGAATGTGACTCATTCATGTCTGCTCATCCCATACAGTCTATGTTTTCTCATAAGTTGATGGCAAGGTATTTGCTCAACATACTAGAGGCTTTCCTTACCCTCTCCTGCCTTTGAAAGGTTACTAGCACTCTAGCTTTTCTCCTGTCATAACTTACTCTTATTATATGACCAGACCATCTATACTTGCAATGATGTAATTCTTCAATTACATCTTTCAGCTCTGATTGGCTATCTGTTGTAGTCTCATGCACCATTTGCCCTTCCATTGTACTTTGTGGGATACTCATTTTAAATTATTCAGAGACTATTATAATCAATGGTTCTTTACTACAAAACACTGGTAGAATGTTAGTGTTATAAATATGGGCTTTTGCTTTCATGGGAAACTTGAAGTCATTAAAAGGGGATTTGTTATTTCCCAAAGGCAATCCAGGCTGCTCTTCTCCTGTTCCTTTATGAGATAAAGTTGTTTACATGCACTTTCTATCCTAGATTTGCAAACTGATAAGTGACAATTACATGTTATTAATCCCAATGCATATAGTAATCTGGGAAACTGACATTCTTCATCCACTTGGTCTTTCCTATGTAGTTTGTCCATACTCATTTGAATGATTGCAAATGTTTTTTTTAAGAGCTTCCACAAGGATCCCAGTCAGCAATGTTTTCTGAAACTAGAAGTATCTGGAAGACCTCCCACAGGGAAATGTTCTTCAACTTAGATGTTGATCAGATGTACTGATTTTTTTATCATTACAGTGACAGATATATGATGAGCATTCATTTTCATCTTTTACACCTTGCTTTATTTTTGTGATTATAAAGCCAATTTGAGTAGGATTATTTCTGCTACTACATTTTTTAAATAATCTTGAGTGATTTGGATATATGGATTAGAAACATCTTGAGGAAAAAGAACCTTTCTTCCTCTTCAGTTAAATGCTTTTTCATAATTGATAAACAGTAAGCAAACTGGGATCTAATATTACCTACATCTTTCATTCAGTTGTGAAGTTGTAAAGATATTATCCATTGTTGAATATCACTTGAATAAAACCAATTTTTCTTTACAGATAGCTTCATTTAATGTTTCTACCATTAGTGAGTATATAGCTCCCACCTAGGGCTCAGTAGTTATTGAAGTTACTTTTTAAAATTTTTAATGTCAAGGCTAGAGAACTTCCCCTCCTCAGATATGTAGTATATTGATCCCACAAAATTTTTGCAATTGTCTCACCTCCTGAAAGATCTAATCTAAATGTGTTTGGCCAGTTGTTTTCCTATCTTTGTTCTTTTTAGTGCCATATCTACTTCCCCCTATAAATAACTCAGTGACTATGAAGTTAGGGTTCAAGTATGGTGGACCTGTTCAACTATCATTTGTAGAAAAATTTGTTAGTATAATTTTTTACATTTTTTATATTATCTCCTGTATTTTGCCTTTCTTTCCAACTTAAATGTTCTTGCGATGGCTTTGTTTAGTTGATTGTTTTGACAAACTTTCTTTAAACTACTTTTACACAAAGTATTTTTCTTCCCAACAATCTCTGAGTTAGGATATTCAAGTATCATTTTCCCCATTTTGCAGATGAGAAAAGGGAGACTCCAAGAGATTAAGAGACTTGAGTATCTGAGCCAGGACTTGAATCCACACCTGAAATTATCATGAGCCAAGATCATCATTAAAGGTAATTTTATACAAGATTATTTGTTTCTTTAGTTATTTATTCTAGTTGAAGAACTACTTGGACAGTGACACAGGTAAAGCAAGAATTCTGAGATCTAGTGCTTCCACTAGAGCAGGGCTTCTTAAACTCTTTCCACTCATGAACCCTTTTTCGCCCAAGAAAATTTCATGTGACCCCAGGTATACAGGTATATAAAATAGATATACAAATCAAATATTTACTGATAATAAATCATGAAGAAATTTACTTTAAAACAATTCTTTGGCATACATAAATTTTACCAATTATTAAGGATGAAAACAAATTTGCATACTAATGAGATGGATGTGCTTGTTTATTTTTACATAAAGAATTAAATCTTGGTGGAATATTTGATACTGCGGGGCATAAAGCATCATCATCTTTTTTCAGAGTTGATCGATAGTTTGATTTCATAGTTGTCAATGCTGTGTTCTGAACCAAGGCTGCAGTGAAGTTGTGTGATGCAACATGGGCAAGCATTGCCAGAAACACCTCGGATTAATTACGTGTTTGATTTTTAATTAATTTTTGGTTGTTACACGTTCAGATACCTTTTACTGTTGCCACTTTTTCTGTGATCCCCACATTCAGTTACATAACCCCACTAGAAGATAAATGTGTCTAAACAACGAGGTCTTTGACATATAGTGTTAGGTTATAATGAACTAGCATTCCAGTTTGCCAAACTCATGACCATGACTACTTTTCAAGTATATTAGAGTAAGAATTACTTTTGGTATTCTATTAGACTAGATTCCACTTAAACTCTAAAATTCTGTGATTGTTCACTCTAAAAACATAAACAAAAATCTGGTTCTAGAATCTTCTCGGGACCTCAGTAAAAGCCAGATTAGAAGGGCCTGGGGCTAGGACTAGGTTTGGGAATGTATGGCTAGAATACTATGGACTAGAAATCTGGCTGGGGAGCAAGTTTATATAAAAGTAATTATGCTATAATAAAGGTTGAACTGAGGGTTAAGTAGCTATAAGTCATTCTTTCAGAGCAAAGACACTAATTTGGTAAAATATCTTGACTTGCTTGTTTTTCTCATTATCTTTTCTCCATAATTATCACTACTGTAGCATTATCCAGTAATAAATATTGATCTATGAAATCCTAAAAGGGGTTTGGAAATGAAGAAATGAGATGGATTCATGCATTATTCTTCCTGTGATATCTATGTCTCTCTTTTTCACCTCCCTGGGTTGAACTTCTATTACTTCTCACCTGGAATATTTCAGTAACCTCTTAACTGTTTTTCTTGCCTCCAGTCTTTTTCCCCTCATCAGCCCTACATGCTGCCATTACACAATAATAACAAAAATTACAACTGACATTTGTGTAGAATTTTAAGTTTGCAAAGCCTTATATATGTGTTATCCAATTGACCTGCTAGATGTCACCTGTAAAAAGAAGACATTCTCCAATATAAACCTTTGCATAATCAGTCCTCTGTGTCTGATAGGTATTCTCTCATCTTAAAATCCCTAGTATGCCTCTAAGCACAGCTCAGGTTCCACCTCTTCCCAGAGGTCTTTCCTGATGCCTCTAGTTACTTTGCATTTACTTTTTATTAAAATGTACCATATTTAATCCCCCAAGATAATTTAAGCTCCTTGAGGGCAGGAATTATTTTATTTTGATCTTTGTAACCCCTGTGATGGGAGAAAGAAGAAATAACTAAGGAAACAGAGACTTGAGCTCTTCAACATATCAATTTATTAAGCAAGGCATGCCAATTGCAGAATAGAGACTAGGCTAACACAGCTTGGTAATGGACCCTAAAAACAGAAAGAGACAAAATTTTATGTATTAAAAGAAAACAATTAACAGGATATAAACTAGGATACAAGATTAAGTAATCCAATTTCTAATTAGAGGAAAGATTAGAGACTTTCTGAGTTGGGAGGTAGATGAATGAGTTTCAAGAGTTGGAAATGGGGAGAATGAGCAGGTAGACTTTCCCAGGCATAAAACAGGATGTCTCTCAATTACCATGATTAACAAAAAGGTGGAATTCATTGGAAAATGATACTTAAATCTCAAAATTTAGTCAATTTTACAAAATTGAGTCAGTTTGATTTACACAATTCTCACAATTCTCTCACCCCAGTGCCTAACACATTTTGTACCTATTAGGTGATTAATAAGTATTTTGTCATGAATTAAATGATTACTTTTAACCGATTACAGGGTTATTTTGATGAGCTGGCTTCATATACCTAAAAGTCACATAAATATATTTGCATTTTTATATAATAAAGTAAATACTTATTAATCTGTAATTCAAGGACTTCAATAGACTGGTCTCGGTTTTACTTTTCTGCCATATCTCCCAATATTTTTTTTTAAATGCACTTTTAATGAAACTCACTCAGTTTCCCCTGAACAAGTCCTATTCACTTCCAACTCAACTTTTCTCACATTGTCCTCTCTGTGTGGAATTTTCATTTACCTTTTTCTTTCGAAATACTTTTCAGCTGAAAATTTGTGTCACATTCTGCATAATGAGTGTTGCTTTTCTGTTAGGAGGCTGCTAGCATTCTTCTTCAGTGCACTCTAGAATCATGGGTATTCATTGTGTTGATAATGAATATCTTAAGTCTTTTACGCTTATTCTTTTCTACAGTATTATTGTTACTGTAAGAATTTCTCTCCTACTTATGTTCATTTTATGTATCGATTTATACAAGTCTTCCCAGGTTCCTTTGATATTTGAAAACAAATAAAATATAATTTAAAAGAAGAGACAGGAAAGAAATGCTACCAGTCCTTCAAAGCCCTTCTACTTTAAGCATTTTCTGAATGCCTAAAAGGATATGATATTTTTCTCCTTTAGCTCCCCATTGTTCTTGGATTCAACCTCTGATGTAATTATTCCATTGGAATAATGGTTATTTTTGTTGTTGTCATTGTTATTGTTTGTTTACAATTAGACTGGTCATGTAATTTCATTGGTATATTTACTATCCATGAAAAAACTCTTGTCTACTAAAGTCAAATCAGTACGTGTTCTGTAACTTATACTTGTAGAGCATTTAGTGAGACACTAGGATGTTAAGGAATTTGCCCTGGGTGACATCATGTGTCAGAGCTGAGATTTGAATCCGTCTTAACACATTGCCTCAATTCTTTAAACACATGCACACACACACACACACACACGCACACACATATACATACATACATATACACATATCTTCAAGTTTTTTTGTGGAGACAATGCTTTGCAAACTCTAAAATTCTATATAAATAGAAGTGTTTTATGAAAGGAAAGTTTTGTTTTTCTTTTTCTTTTTTTTTACCCCAAACAAATAAGACATTACCCTCAGAAGAATGTGAGCTCCTTGAAGAAAATGGCTATGTGAGTTTTTTATCTTCATATTACCAGTGCCTGGCATAGTACCTTGTAAACAGTAGGCATTTAGTAAATGTGTTGAATTTCACTAACTGGGGTTTGAATCCCAGTTTTGCCATTAACCATCTGTACGATTTTGGGCAAAGCACTTAAACACTTATCTGTAAAAATCAGGAATATTAAGAAGTTGGACTATATTATCCCTGAGGCTCCTTCTAGCTCTATGACTATGAATTAAAGTAAAATATTCCTAGGCTCAAATGGAAAAATCAGATGTACCGTGAGCATCTCAAAAACTTTTCAATGACAATTAGGTGATCAACAGATTTTTTTGGTATGCTTTATATTTTGAGAGGTGAAAGAAGGAGCTAAGGAGCAGGGAAGTAGAAAAGGGTGAAAGGAAAGCAGGTGTAAATATTGCATTCTGTTGGCTTCAATTAATTGCTCTATATGATCCTATTTGTTAGGATCCTACATAGAAAAGCAGAGTTATTTGAAAATTGCTGAGAAATATGCCTTGAATATCCCACAGGCCACTTGAAGTATTTTTGCCATATCTTAACATGGCAAATTGTTCTCATTTGTCAAGAAGTTAAGTGACTTATTCGCTGGTGTTTGTCGAGAATTAACTTGATTATGCAATCATTATACAAATGTCTTTTGCAAGTAAGGAATTGACTTGGCATTTTAGTTTATTTACAAAAATGTATTGGAATGACCCTTAGCAAAGCTATGAATATTTGTTTTTTACATTCAAATATCTTCTACATTGTATGATTGGAGAGATATAATAAATAATAATTTATTAACAGTTGAAATCTATGACTTTTAAATAATATAAACAAATGGTGGATGGCTAGTTATTTAAATATATATATACACACATGCACACATATGTGTCTGTATGTATATGTATATATGTACACACACGTATGTTTGTGCATGTATCTTTGTTGTTCAGTCATTTCAGTTGTGTATGACTCTTCATAACTCTATTTCGGTTTTTCATAGTAGAGATAATAGAGTAGTTTGCCATTTCCTTCTCTAGCTCATTTCACAGATGAGGAAAGTGAGGCAAACAGGATTAAGTTACTTGCCTAGGGACACAGAGTTAGTAAGTGTCTGAGGACAGATTTAAACTCATAAAGATTAATCTTCCTGACTCCAATCTCAGCACTCTATCCACTATGCCACCTAACTGCCTGTGTGTGTATGTGTGTGTGTGTGGGTGTGTGTGTGTATGTACAGAAATAAGCAAAACCAATAACTGCTAGTGAATGTAAACTGTGCCTCTAAATTGAACTTCAGACATAAACAACTCCGTTTGAGAAACAGCAATGTATTACAGTAGTAGGATTAGGATTAGGAGTAGGAGTAGGAGTAGTAGTCTAGCTATAACTTATTCTTCCTTACTAGCTACATAATTTGAGAAGGGTATATCACTTTTCTGAGCCTCAGTTTTCTCATATATACAATGAGGAAAATATTTGTATTTTTAGATAGGTGGCACAGTGGATGAAGTACTAGACACGGAGGCGGGAAGACCTGCATTTGAACCTGACTTAAAATGTAGATAATAAATACTTCATAGGGTTGTTAGGTAACCAAATGACATAACATATATAACCCCCTTCACAAATTTCAATGTGCTGTATAAATTCTAGACATCATCATCATCATCATCATCATCATTGCCTATCTCAAACAGCTCTTGTATGGAATAATACAGTTTCTTTGTAAACTGTACATGATTCCTGAATGTGAAGTATTATCATTTCAAGCGTTTGAACAAATCTGCATGACCACCAGTAATTTCTCCATGCAACTGCAATTGAATTCAACCATATTTACTAGTTAATGCCAAAGCTTCCTCATTTTCAATTCACTGTACCAACTGCTTTTGATATTTCTGACCTAGGAGAGCATAGACTACTCTGGCAAATGCCATATGAGTCTGCATACAGAATATATTTTTGTTGTTGTTTTAAACAAAACTTAAATGGTTTGTGCAGAATCTGAATGTGGCCTATAATAATATTCTTAAGACAACAATAAAATTGATGCAGACAAAGAGAGAAATTATTTTAAAAACTGGATAAAACATCTTTAGCTGAATGGAAAGAAAAATTTAAAACTTTCACAATAAACACATTCTTTTATATGGCAATCTAGTGTAATTATTTTTTTTCAGTGAATGCTCTAATGTGTTTTCTTTCGAAGAGATTTTGCTTTAGGGGTGTGGCTTATATTCAAGAATGACCTCTGAATAGTATGCTGTTGATTTATTGATTCCTAAAGGGAGGGAGAGATGAGAGGTAGCCATATGACAGACTAGCTTTACAGAAAAGTATGGAAGTAAAGCAAAGATGTTGTTTCCTCTGACTATTATAACCAGAATATCTTGTACATAAAGAGTACCTACAATTTTAAAAATCAACATGATGTTATGTTTCAAACCAGTAGAAGGTCTACAGCAAAGGTGTGGAACAAAGAACCAATACTCATGGGTTGCGCCAGAACTAGATTAAAATATAATTAGGAAATCTTTAACAAAATAAATGAAAAATACAATAGAGCACAGATAATGTTAATATATGATTTTCTGAGGCAATATGCACCCATAGAGATCCTTATGTAGTTATTCACCCTGTTTCTATTTAAGTTTGAAACTACTAGTCTACAGCAGCAACACTCAAATGCAGACAGCTTTTAGGAACAGGCCCACAATAGGGCAGATGACATTCATAGAGAGGATTTTCAAGAAGTCAGAACTGGGGAGGTTAGGAAATTGGCACCTGCAAGAGAAATTACTGATCCTAAATGGAGGGAGCTGATCCACTTTCAGATGGGGAGCTATTTAAGTCAGAACATAGTTATTAAGTCATTCCTTATGAACCTGAAGATTAGGGAGCTAGAAGGAGATTGTGGTATATGGAGGGAAGTCAAGAATGAGCAACAGGGCAGCCACAGTCAGGGAGTAGAACTATAGCTGTGGTCTAGTTTGTTCAGGTGTCTTAGAGGTAATTAGTTCTGATGATGAGCCTCCAAGTATAACAGTCTGACTCAAGACCTGACTGTTGGGCCTTCCCTTTTGAATTTTAAAAAGACTTATGCTAATAATAGCCCTGGAGCTTGGGAGGGAAATAGGAATCTAATCCTTTTGAACCTGACTTTCCAATGTGTATAATGGAAATATTATGTATTGGCTGTCACGGGTCTATTAAAAAATCTCTTATGGAGCTAAAAAGCACATCATAAAATTATGAATGCTTTTAATATGAATGTATCAGTATTTGATCTAAATTACTCCTTCCAGATATGATTAAATATAAATTAAATTGATTTTGCAAATTTTTCTAAATACATCAGTTTAGCATATACCTTTTTTCTCTTTTTCATTAATTTCTTAAGTATATTTGTGACAGATATTTTGATTAATAACTGATTACAAATACATAACAATTTTGCATTCATAATGTTTTATAATTTCCTTTTTTTGTTAACTTATCTTTTGCATTGTCTTCCATTTTGTTATAGTATACATTCTCTATCGAATCAATCAATCAACAAACATTTATGAAGTCCTTACTACATACACTATGCTAACTATTAGGGATCCAAAGAAAGGCAAAAACATTCTCTGCCTTCAAAGAGCTTCAGTTCTAATGGAGAAGATGAGATGTAAGTAAGTATAAGATGACTACAGGAGAAATTGGACACAATCTCAGAAGTAAGATACATTGTGGGTTAAAAGAGACTAACACTGAGGGGAACAGACTCTTGCAGAAGGTAAGATTTGAGGAGAAACTTGAAGGAAGGTAGAGAATCTACATCTGTATAGTAAGATGATTAGCTAACATTTATAAAGAGTTTTAAAGTTTGATTTACAAACCACTTTATAGCATGATCGTCTAAGGTCATCTGAAAGCCCGATGACACGGAGAAATAATGTTAACACTAGTGAATCGTATCAGGGAATCTGAATTACATATACTTGACTGCTAAGTTGTTTGGAAAGCAGTAGTCTGATAATTTGCTTTTATTAATTTTTAAAAGATTTTATGCAAATTCAGGTCTACTACCATTTATTAAGTAATGACTATGTACTAGGCAAGTCAGATACAAAGACAAAAATGGAACAAGGAGCAACATGACCTAGTAAATAAAGCTTTTCAAGTCAGGAAGGTCTAGGTTCAAATTCTGACAGCATTATATATTTAGTGCTCCAAAGAAGTTTAGCAGTCATTAAGTCCAATCCTCTTAGTTGACACATGAGGAAACTGTGGCACAGAAAGTTAATGTCTTATCTGAGATCCCAGTGGTAGTGAGTATCCAAAGCAAGATTTGACCTTGGTCTTCCTGTCTCCATGTCTTATGCCCCATCCTCTATGATATGTTGTTCCTCAATTATGTCTTCAAATATATGGTTACAGACAAGTTACTTTCCTTCTCTGTATTTCAGTTTCTTCATCTGTGATGTGAGATTCAGATAAGATAATACATGTAGAACATTATATAAATGGTCATTTTAATTTATCCACTAAAGAGATTATACTATAATATATACACATCTCATTGTAATGCATGGTAAGGTATGATCTGATTGACTAAAGAGAGTGGAGGAAAATACACAGTTACTAATCATAACTGTGAATGTGAATAAGATGAACTCTTCCATAAGACAAAAGCAGATAGCAGAGTGGATTAAAAACCACAATTCTGCAATATACTGTTTATAAGAAATACATTTGAAGTAGAGAAATACACACAGAGTAAAGGCAAAAGTCTGGAGCAGAATATTTTATGCTTTAGCTGAAAGAAAAAAAAAGCAGGGGCAGCAATCCTTATCTCAAACAAAACAAAATCAAAAAATAGATCTAATTAAAGAGATAAGGAAGGAAACTAGATCTTACTAAAAGGTACCATAGATAATGAAGTATTATCAATATTAAACATATATGCACCAAGTGATATCCAAATTCTTAGAAGAGAAGTTAACCAAGTTATAGGAAGAAATAGACAGCGAAACTAACTAGTGGGGGATCTCAACCTCCCCCTTTCAGAACTAGATAAATCTAACAAAAAAATAAACAAGAAAAAAGTTAAGGAGGTGAATAGAATTTTAGAAACATTAGATATGATACACCTCTGCAAAAAAATTGAATGGGGATAGAAAAATAAAAAGGGTGAATTCGCCCCCCCAATGAAGAGGAAATTAAAGCAATTATTAGGAGCTATTTCACTCAATTTTATGCCAATAAATCAGACAATCTAAGCAAAATGGCTGAATATTTTAAAAATATATAAACTGCCCAGATTAACAGAAGAGGAAATAAAATACTTAACCCCATTTTAGAAAAAGAAATTGAATAAGCCATCAATAAACTCCTTAAGAAAAAATCTCCAGGGCCAGATGTATTTACAAGTGAATTCTACCTAACATTTGAAGAGCAATTAATTCCACATCTATATAAACTATTTGGAACTATATAAACTATTTGGAAAAAATGGATCAAGAAGGGGTCCTACCAAATTCCTTTTGTGACACAAATATGGTGCTGATACTTGAACCAGAAAGAGCCAAAACATAGAAAGAAAATTATAGACCAATTTACCTAATGGATATTGATGCAAAACATTTAAATAAAATATTAGCAAAGAGATTACAGTAATTTATCATGGGGTTAATATATTATGACTAGGTGGGATTTATACCAGTAATGCAGGACTGGTTCAATATTAGGAAAACTATCAGCATAATTCACTATATCAATAACAAAACTAACAAAAATCATATAATTATCTCAATAGATGCAGAAAAAGCCTTTGACAAAATACAGCACCCAATCCTATTAAAAGCACTAGAGAGCATAGGCATAAATGGAGTTTTCCATAAAATAATAAGTAGTAGCTATATAAAACCATCAGCAAGGATTATACGTAATGGGGATAAGCCAGAAGCATTCCC
The DNA here is from genome assembly GCF_900497805.2 of Vombatus ursinus. Classification (NCBI taxonomy): domain Eukaryota; kingdom Metazoa; phylum Chordata; class Mammalia; order Diprotodontia; family Vombatidae; genus Vombatus; species Vombatus ursinus. The sequence continues at coordinate 417,172 of NW_020947390.1, forward strand.
AATAAGATCAGGAGTGAAACAAGGATGCTCATTATCACTAATATTATTCAATATTGTACTAGAAATGTTAGCTTTAGCAATAAAAGAAGAAAAAGAAATGGAAGGAATTAGGATAGGCAACGAGGAAACAAAACTATCACTCTCTGCAGATGATGTGATAGTATACTTAGAGAATCCTAGAAAATCAACTGAAAAAAAAAACTACTTGAAACAATTGGCAACTTTAGCAAAGTTGCAGGATATAAAATAAACCTACATAAATTATCAGCTTTTTTTATATATTACCAACAAAGCTCAGAAGCAAGAGATAAAGAGAGAAATTCCATTTGAAATGACTGTAGATGATATAAAATATTTGGGAGTCTACTTGCCAAGACAAACCCATGAATAGAGTTACAAAACACTTTTCACACAAATAAAATCAGTTCTAAGCAATTGGAAAAGAATTAAATTAATAATAATATTAATTTAATTTAAAAAATTAACAATAATTGCTCAATAATTGGCTGAGTCAATATAATAAAAATGACAATTCTACCGATGTTAATTTACTTATTCAGTACCATACTAAACTACCAAAAATTATTTCATAGAGCCAGAAAAAATAAAGAAATTTATCTGGAGGAACAAAAAGTCAAAAATATCAAGGGAGTCAATAAAAAAATGCAAAGGAAACCCTAGATCTTGGGATAAGAACTCACTGTTTGACAAAAACTACTGGGAATACTGGAAAATATGTATGGCAGAAATTAGGCATAGGCCAATGTAAACATCATATACCAAGATAAAGTCAAAATGGGTATATTAGACATAAAAGGTTATACCATAAGCAAATTAAGAGAGCAAGGAATAGTATACTTGTCAAATCTATGGAGAAAGGAAGAATTTATGACCATGAAGAGCTAGAGAATATCATGAAATACAAGAAGGATAATTTTGATTACATTAAATTAAAAAGCTTTTGCACAATCAAAACCAATGCAATCATGATTAGAAGGACAATGTATATGAAAACACATGTTAAAATGAAATTACTATATTTTCCTGTATTTCTTATATATAGGAACCAATGAAGTGCAGACAATTGACATAGTCTTTAAATCTCTGAAAGATACCCAATTGTTTCAGTAGGAATATCTGGAGTAAGTACTAAGCAATTATTCATATCATAACTGGATCACTTGCCCTTTGAAGGATGGTAGGGTCAGTTTATAAGATTGGGAGAGGGTTTAGAGACATGCCAAAAGATTAGATAGAAGGGTATTAGAATAAGAAGAATAAAAAATTGGAAAACAATAAACCCCTAGGTACCATTAGTTGGTGAAAGTGAAAAATGTAAATCAAATCAGTTATCCATGATCACAGGCTTTTCAACTTTTTCATTTATTAATCTTATATTTTTTCCAATGATTTTTCCCATCCTTTCTTGGACCTATAATTGCTTTTAATCTCTCCCTTAAAATGTATCTTGTATTTATTTTGTATATACTTTTATAGATGTTGTCTCCCCAGCTAGAATATAAGCCCTATGGGCAGGAATATTTCATTTTTGTCTGAACACCTAATACAATGCCTGACAGAGTAGGCGTTTAATGAATGCTTATTAATTTATTCATCAAAGTCAACAATTTCAAAATACATAGTATCTTCCCTATGGGAAACCATGTTAAGTTCTTCAAACAAATTCTCTATCTCTTCATTCTTTGCAACATATTTTACATAACCTCCAGTTCTTTTCTTGGTAAATTGTTACTTTTCCTTATGCAGGACAGCAAGATAAGCTGTTCAGGTGTACTATAATTTTATGTTACTTGTTTTCTGTGGGTATGTGATACTACCTGCTTTTTTATTTTCTCTGAAAAAATACACAAGATTTCTTTCTATTTAGCTGAAATTCCTCTATTCGATACAATCAAATCCTAGAATCATTTTCTATGTTTTCACTGCTAGTGAGAACATAAATATGGATATAATTTAACTCATTTCACTAATGTGACAATACCCTGATTCTTACATTAATATTGCTCCAAACCATATTGAGTCCAATCTGGTCCTCCTCCACCATCCACCAAAATTTAGATTCCTGCCCCTGTAACTTGGTCTCTAAGAGATAGGGTTTCAATTGATTTTGTATGGAACGTTATCCTGGCATTTCCTAACCAGCTCCAAATCATGCCACCATTTGTGTACCCCTGGCCATCTCTCCTTTCTTCCTCCAACCTTGTATGTGCTTATATTCCCAGTGTTTAGCATAGTGCCTGACACATAATAGTATTTAATAAATGCATTCATTCATTCATTCAAGAGTTGGTAAATATTCTATAAATTGTGTGAATCTTTAACCCATTTCCTGACACTTTAATTGAAAAAGCAGAATCAGATGGACATTTTGCAGACTTGTTCATTTAATTAATCTCTGGCTAAAAAAATAATACAAATAGTAATTACTTGTTAGTGGAAATTCTGGTGATCAACCTCATTGTCCTACCTTATGCTGGTCCTCAGACACGAATTAGTCTCTTAATAGACTGATGCTTCAAAGCTTTCTAGATTGGTAGAACCAGTACGACCTTGAACTCTGGTGGCATAGCCTTGTGGAATGCTTAACTCCATGCCATAGTGAAGCATCACTACAGGACTTTGGCAGAGGAATAATCAGATTTGCAACTATTCTTAATCACTTATAATTTGTTATTATGATAAATTGACTCACATTTTAATCAATAACAGAGGCATTGTTGCCTAGTGGGTAGAAGGATGTCACTTGGTCAGGAAGATATGTTCAAGTGCTATTTCTGACAATTATTTGCTGTGTGACCTTGAGAAGATTATTTAACTTCTCAGTGTCATGTGTAATTCTTTAAGACTATAAATTTTGGAACGGCTTCCAATCTACATTAGTAGAGAGAGTTTCTTCACCAGTGGTTCCCTATAAGAATGAAATCATAGGGTATCTTCATTCCAAATGAAATGATCAAAAACAAGTATTTATTAAATTACTTATTAATAATTAATCTAAACATTTATGCCCCTCAGAAACTAACAATGATCTACACATAGTAAGTACTTATTATTTTTTGAATTGAATTGAATTTGACTACACGAAAAATACGAAGTATTTCAGCTGTCTCTGTAGTGTAAATTGATCAGCACTAAGTAATTAAGTCACCAGGAATCTATTGAACAGACCGTTAACATCTTATTGATGTCATTTAAACATTTTCCTGTCTGTAAATTAACTTTATATTTGGTAAAGTTGCCTTGATTACAGCCAAGAAAAATTAATGCCATCTCAAATGCATTAGGTAGAGTCAAAGCTTCCAGGAATAAGGGAGCAGCGGGCATACTATACTCTTCCCTGATCAGACCACATCTGGAGCACTGTGGTCAGTTCTGGGCATCACATTTTAGGAAGGCCACTAATCTAATTTAGTTCAATTCAATAAGATCTATTTCCCATTTCCCATGATCTATTCCTCCACCCCACCTCAGCTACATAGAGAAATAGTCATGCCCTTGATCTGTCATCACCCATAAATTGAGCATTTTCATGTTCATGAATTTTGAAATTCCCTAATCTGGTCATGAGCTGTTGTCATTCCACCTCTCCTTTTGCCTTGTAAACTCAAACCCCATGTTTGTAGTCTAATTCTTCAACCCTTTATTCCTTCCCAGGCTATCACCCCTGCACTAGCTACATTGTCTTCCCTTCTCCATCTTGACCTCTTAGTAAACAATTTCAATTCTCCACTGTTTTATTATCTGATGCCATTGTCATTTTGTTCTTTCACTAATCTTTCCCTGCCAACCTTCAGCCCTAGAATAGCCTCATCATCTGCTGCTGAACAAAGGTGGAAATAATTATGAAATAATACTCACTGGGTCCCCTGAAAATTTATGCTATATATTCTCAATTGGGCCTTCACTAAAGTTAGGTAAACTCTCCTTCTTCAATCTCCAATTCCTGGGTCTCCTGGCTTCCTTTATGTCCTAGCAAAAATTGAAACCTTCTACCAGAAGTCTTTCACAATCCCCCTTAATTCTTGTGACTTTCCCTATATGTCATCTCCATTTTATTCTGTATTTTTTATCCTTCATCTTCCTGAATTGACTCACTATCTCATTCACCAGAGTGATTGTTCTCTCTTCAAATCTCCCACAGCTTTTCCTTTCCCTCCCTTCTCAGCAGAGAACCTCACCTCATATTTTATTGAAAAAAAATTGAAGACATTTGCTGAGACCTTCCCCTTCTCAATGCCTCATCTCATCTCTCACAGATACCTTCTGCTGCTATGTCTGCCTTCATTCTTATGCCGAGACATGTTGATCCATTGTATGTTATGATTGTGCAAAAGATTTTTTATTTAACGTAATCAAAATTATCCATCTTGCATTTCATAATATTCTCTAGCTCTTGTTTGGTCATAAATCTTCCTTTCTCCATAGATTTGACAAGTATACTATCACTGTTATTTTCTTGGGGCAAGCCCTTGTCACCTCATGCTTGGACCATTGCAATAGCTTGTTGGTTGGTCTCCCTGCCACAAGTCTCTCACCATACTGGTCCATCCTCTACTCAACTGTCAAAGTTATCTTCCTAAAGTATAGTACTGACCGTGTCACTTCCTTACTCAGTAAACTGCATCGCCTCCTAGTCACCTCCAGGATGAAATATTAAACACTCTATGGTGGGTTCAAACAAACTCATAGCCTGCCCCACCCACCTTCTCAATCTTCTTACATGTTACTCACCCCCATACTGTGTTCCAGTGACACTGGTCTCCTTATTATTTGTTCCAAAAGATACTGCACCCAACTACACATTTTTACTGTCTGTCTGGACTTCTCTCCCTCTTCATCTCTAGCTATTGAGTACCCTGGCTTCAAGTCCTAACAAAAAAAAATCACATCTTCTACAAACAAGATACTTTTCCCAATCCCTCTTAACTATTGTGACATTCTTCTATATATAATCTTTATTTTATCCTGCTTATAGTTTGTTTGTATATATGTGTTTGCATGCTATCTTACTTATATTACTGTGAGCTCCTTGAGAGAAGGGATGTTTCTATTTATTTTTCCTTTCATTGTATCCCCAATGCTTAGTATAGTGTCTGGCATAGAGTAGGTGCTTAAAAATGTCTAGTGACTTCAAGATTATTAAGTGCTTTTCCTTGTCTTTTTTCCTCTTCTCCTTTAACTCCAGATCTTGTAGTTATTTTTGAGGCAATTCCCAGTGTTAGCCCTGTCCAAGAAATCTGCCTTCTCTGGCAGAAGGCTAGATTCAAGGATCACAGACTAGGAAATTCTCCCCTCCTTTAATTAGGAAATTGCATTCAGGATTGTTGTCTATGAACTCTCTTTTGTGGGTTCTAATATGTTTCTCTGAAAGAACTCTTGAGATTCCAATGCTTCCCTGGCTGCTACCATTTTAACAGATGGGAAAGTCCACTATTAAGGAACTTTCCTCTATGGCTGAGGAGGTGAACATATATAGCTTCCATTTGCTTCAAGCCCCAAGTTTAATTTATAGATCATGGGAAGAGGTGTATATACACATGCACAGTCACCACCACCCCCTCCCACTCCTGTCCCTCAGACAGAGGAAAGGAAGGCTTATAGATTTTCTTTGACATAAACCAGAAGTTACAGCAAGATTCATTTCTGTTTTTCTGTTTATTTGGTTTTTTTCCCTGCCTAGGACAGTTACAATACTGATTACTATGTCACTGTTCACATTTTGAGTAAGATACAATAAGGTATTTAGTGAAAGAAGCATTAGTTAAAAGATTTCTTTAACCCACAAAGTTTTTTCCAAATTAATATTGATAGATAAAGGAATTTTCACTCAAATTAAATACTGTAGAGTCAATCTCTGACCTATTTACCTTATCAAAATCTCCTAGGTCAAGTTTGGAAGTTCTGTTAGGAAAACTGACATAAAGACATTTGTCACTAATGCAGTTGTCCATGGCCTGGAAAGTAACTGATGTCAGAACCCACAAAGTCAGTGATTTTTAGATGGACAAAAACTGTGACTCTAAAACCATAGGAAAGAATAGAACACAAGAATGTCTATGGTAGAGTATAAGCAATTTGGTGGGAGGGACTTCTTAAATTTTCTCTTTAATTTGCTTGTGCCTATCAGTACCCTCATACATAGCAAGTGCTTAATAAATGTCAGTTGAATTGATAGGGTGAAGTGGAGGGGGGCAAGATGGGTAAAAGATACTTGTAGTCTTCAAAAGTAAAACTCAGAGAAGACAAAATCAGGAAAGGGCGTATTGCCATAAGGTATTAATATGGAAAGAAAGGCTTGGCATTGAAATTGACATATTATATTGACAAAATACAACACCCATTCCTATTAAAAACACTAGAGAGCATAGGAATAAATGGAGTCTTCCTTAAAATAATAACTAGCATACATCTAAAACCTTCAGCAAGCATCATATGTAATGAGGACAAGCTAGAAGCATTTCCAAAAAGATCGGGGGTGAAAGAAGGATGTCCATTATCACCATTGTTGTTCAATATCATACTGGAAATGTTAGTTTTAGCAATAAGAGAAGAAAAAGAAATTGAAGGTATTAGAATAGGCAAAGATGAAAGAAAGCTATCACTCTTTGCAGATGACATGATGTTATACTTTGAGAATCCTAGAGAATTAAGTGAAAAAACTACTTGAAATAATAAACAACTTTAGCAAAGTTGCAGGCTCTAAAATAAACCCACATAAATCATCAGCATTTCTATATATTACCAACTAAGCCCAACAGCAAGAGATAGAAAGAGAAATTCCATTGAAACTTGCTGTAGACATTATAAAATATTTAGGAGTCTACCTCCCAAAACAACCGAGGAAGTCTATGAACACTATTACAAAGTACTTTTCACACAAATAAAGTCAGATCTAAATAATTGGAAAAGCATCAGTTGCTCATGGGTAGGCCGAGGTAATATAAAAAAATGATAATCCTACCTAAGCTAATTTACTTATTCAGTGCCATACCAATCAAACTACCAAAAATTATTTTATAGAGTTAGAAAAAATAATAACAAGATTCATTTGGAAGAACAATAGCTCCAGAATATCAAGGGAACTAATGAAAAGAAATGCAGGGGAAGATGGCCTAGCCATTCCAGATCTTAAATTGTATTATAAAGCAGCAATCATCAAAACTGCTTGAAATAGAGTGGTGGATCAGTGGAATAGGTTAAATATGCAAGACACAGTAGTCAATGACTATAGTAATCTTTTATTTGATAAACCCAAAGACCTCAGCTTCTGGGCTAAGAACCCACTCTTTGAAAAAAACTGCTGGGAAAACTGAAAAAGAGTATGGCAGAAACTAGGCATAGACCAAAATCTCACACCATATACCAAAATAAAGTCAAAATGGATTCATGCTTCAGATATAAAGACTGATACTATAAACAAACTGGGAATAGTTTACCTCTCTGATCTATGGAGAACAAAAGAATTCATGACCAAACAGGAGAGAGAGAACATTAAGAAAAGCAAAATGGATAACTTTGATTACATTAAATTGAAAAGTTTTTGCACAAACAAAGCCAATGCAACTAAGATTAGAAGGAAGGTAGAAAATTGGGAAAGGATTTTTACAACTAGTCTCTCTGATAAGGGTCTCATTTCTAAAATATATAGAGAATTCAGTCAAATCTATAAGAATACAAGGCATTCCCCAATTGATAAATGGTCAAAGGATATGAACGGGCAGTTCTCAGATGAAGAAATTAAAGCCATCTATAGTCATATGAAAAAATGTTCTAAATCACTATTGATTAGAGAAATGCAAATCAAAACAACTCTGAGGTACCACATCACACTTATCAGATTGGCCAACATGACAAAACAGGAAAATGATAAATGTTGGAGAAGATGTGGGAAAATTGGAATATTCATGCATTGTTGGTGGAGTTGTGAAATGATCCAACCATTTTGGAGAGGAATTTGGAACTATGCCCAAAGGGCTATAAAAATGTGCATACCCTTTGACCCAGAAATAGCACTTCTAGGGCTATATCCCAAAGAGAACATACAAATGGGAAAAGGACCCACATGTACAAAAATATTTATAGCAGCTCTTTTTGTGGTGGCAAAAAAATTGGAAATTGAGAGGATGCCCTTCAATTGGGGAATGGCTGAGCCAGTTGTGGTATATGAATATAATGGAATACTATTGTGCTGTAAGAAATGATGAACAGGCAGACTTAAGAAAAACCTGGAAAGACTTGTATGGACTGATGCTGAGTGAAGTGAGCAGAACCAAGAGAACGATGTACACAATAACAGACACATTGTGCGATGACTAATATTGATAAACTTAACCCTTCCCAGCAATACAAGGATCGAAGACATCTCCAGAGGCCTTGTTATGGAAAATGCTATCCACATCCAAAGAAAGAACTAGGGAATTTGAATTACTATTTTTTTTTCTTTTCTGTTGAGTTTTGTTTTCTCTTTCTGGTGGTTCCTCCTATTGCTTCTAATTTTTACTTACAACATCACTAATGTGAAAATATGTTTAATAGGAATGTATATGTATAGCCTGTATCAGATTGTTCACCATATTGGGGAGGGTCTTGGGGAGGAAAGGGGAGAAAAATTTTAAACTCAAAAGCATATGGAAGTGATTGTTGATAAATTAAAATAAATTAATAAAAAAGAAATAGAAAAAAGAAATTGACATATTACAAACACAACAAAGTTGTTGGTATTAGTTCTGCAACTAAATTTAACTCTGTTTTGGTTTCTATTGCTATGACAAATTGTTCTCATCAAAATTGGTTGCTATAGTCAGAAGAATCTCAGAACAATAAATTGAATATATAATGACCAAGATTTATACTACTCCATTGACTCTCCATATATAGCAGTTAGGTGGCATAGAGAATTGGACCTGGAGTCAAGAAGACCTGAGTTCAAATCTGGCCTGAGATACCTACTAGGTGTGTGATCCTGGGCAAGCCAATTAAATGCTGTCTGCCTCAGTTTCTTCATGTGTAAAATGACGATAATACTTGCATCTACTTCCAGGATTGTTGCAAAGATCAAATGAAATAATAATTATAAAGTGCTTATCATAGTGCCTGGCACCTAGTAAGTGCTATTTAAGTGTTAGCTATTATCATGATGATTTATATTTAGGGATTCACATATCAAAAACTGGTAGAACAATATGACAGGGTAGTAATTTCCAAGGAGATCACATGTCTTACAGATATTAAAATTTCCTGGGAAAGATATTTTGTTAATGCTTTCTGTTATCTGAGAAATATCAATAGAACTAGGGACAAGCTTCTAACAAGTTGAGTGGACCTTTCATGGAGGATATAGAAGATGGAAGAAGAAGAATTGCCCAGGATGAGAGGGCATGGATAGGTTGTAATATGCATCAATGGAGGGAGTAATTTTTTGATGAATTTGCACTCTTATCACTTTTATCAAAGTAGGTTAACATTTAATGACTTTTAAGGTCAGGAATATGTACCATCAATGTAGTGACCATTTGTTTGTCATCTCTGTTCCTATGCAGATTAAAATAGATGGCCTCTACTTCCTCTTTCAACACTAAGATTCTGTGATTTTTAGATCTTCGTACCACTCTTTGGGCCATATGCATCTGGTGAAAAGTTTCTAAGACAAAAGCTTCCACGAAGAATAAATTCAGGGGCAGCTAGGTGGCTCAGTGGATAGAGTACTGGCCTTGGATTCAGGAGGACCTGAGTTCAAATCTGGCTTCAGACACGTAACACTTACTAGCTATGTGACCCAGGGCAAGTCACTTAACTCCATTGCCTAAGCAGAAAAAAAAAGAAAAAAAAATAATAAATTCAGTTGAATATTTGATTTTGAAAGCTTTTCTTTCCTGTATATCCTTTCTGCTATGGGCCAAAATCTAATTTGTGTTCAGTTTGCTCACTAAATATAGGAAAATTCCTCTCTTCTCTCAGCAGATCCTTAATTTTAATTAAACCACACCTCAAGGATAACACCATTCAAGGAAGTTTCTCCATATGTTTGCAATTGGATTGCATATGTCTATGTATAAGAACAGAAGGAAAGAAAGAAAGAAGGAAAGAAGCAAAGAAGAAAAAAAAGCATTTATTAAGCATCTATTATATACCAGACATTGTGATAAGAGCTTTACAAATATATCATTTGATCCTCACTACAACTGTGCTATTATTATCCCCTTTGTAGTTCTGGAAACAGGCAGCAGACAGTAATTGATTTACCCAGGATCGAACAGCTGGTATGTATATGAAGCCTTATTTGAACTAAGGTCTTTCTGACTCCAGGCCTATTACTATATCCATTGTGCCTTCCAGCTTCCTCCCAGCATACATGTACATATATTAAAGTACAGCATTTGAATCTTGTTTTACTCTGTGAAATTATAAACTCCTAATATTTGTGCATTCTAATAATTTAAAGAAACAAGGCACTGCCCATAAGAGTCTGCCTAGAATACATACATACATACATACACAGACACATACACACACACACACACACACACACACACACACCCCTAAAAAGTCAGAAGAACTAAGTTCTAATTATGGAACTGCCACTTACAGCCCTTGTGACCTTGGGAAAATCATTGAACTTCTCTCATCTTCAATTTCTTGATCTGTTCTATCTCCCTCTTTCATAAAATGAAATATATGGGAATATTTGGATAATTATAAGGTTTTATACTCTCCAAATGTAAGGTATTAATCCAAATTCTGGTTGTCTAATACCACTGCAGAGTAAAAGCCCAATGGATGTTCTGTGCTTCAGATATGTTGATAACTAGGCTTACTTACCATCGGTAGGATTTTTGTCTCAGTATCTGTTCCCACTGAAAGAGATGAGTTTTCATTTAGTCAGTCAATTTTCTTTGGACTTTGCTCATAATAGTTAAATGGAGATAGTTTATGCCCAGTTTTTTCCTTTGTATAAGTCAATTAGACCTTTGGGTTCATTGTCACAGATACTTAAACAATTGAGCTATTTAATCCTTAATTTTAATGCCTATTTAATAACTGACTTATTTAATTTGGCTTTTGTGATATAATTTTTCCTCCTCACATCAATGGATATTGGGGAGTCTGCAAGAGAAATATCAGAATAAAGTTCTCCCTATTCTTAAGGTGACAGTTGACAGTACTCTGCATCATTGGGAGTGGAATGTGAGTAAATGTGCTTGAATTATCCAGAATGGACATATATACACACACACACACACACACACACACACACACACACACACATATGTATATATGTGTGTGTATATGTGTGTGTGAATATATGTGTGTGTATTTATATATGTATATATGTATATATACACACATACATACATATATATGCACATAAATACATATAGTAAAATCCAATTCTCCAACCCCAAAATGTAAGAAGGTAAGTGAAGTGCATATTTTCAATGTTACTTTTGTTTGTCCTCACATCATATTTCCATTTGAAAAAGTCAAATGTCCAAATTATGCATAACCATTAAAAATTCAGTCTACACTTTTAACCCACCACATCAAGAAACATAGTGATATGTCCTGTAAAATGGTAAAATTAATCAGTGAAAAAATTTAAAATGCATTGTGAATCATCATTACTATAAAATTTCAAAGGTCTGTTATATAGAATATTTAAAAGCATTATATATATAAAAATGTAAATATAAAATATTTAAAAGCATTGTCAGTATCCAGAATTTCCTGAAACAAATAGATGCATTTTTTTTCAGGAATAAATCAGTATTGTAATATGGTTCTCTGTAGCTCATTCATATAGAATGTGGAACTTATATTGCCTTAGCTGGATAGTGTAATGAACAAAGCATTGACCTCAAACATTTACTAGCTCAGTGACGCTGGGCAAGTGACTTAACCTTAGCTTATCTGTTAAATGTGGATGTTGTTAAGGATAAAATGAGATGATATTTGTAAAGAACTTTGTAAATCGTAAAATGTTATATAAATACTAGCTATTATTATGTGGATTTTTTTTATTTTTATAAGACAAGTATGTAAACATTTGTCAAATTATTTTCAAAATAAAACAAAGAATATTTTAACCTCTTGAAAAATAATATAGGAATGATTAAAAATATCAAAGGTGTTCTATCAAGAGTAATATTGTATTTCTCAAGATTTGTATTATATATGTATGTATACACATATATATACATACACATATGTAGACATATATGCACATACACTAACCATATGAGTGTGCACTGTGTACATAGAAATTGTAGCTTTTAAAAATAGTTTTATTTATAGATTACAAATATTTATATTACTTCTACTTCTTGAGAGGACTCTTGTAAAAATTAAAAAGTTGTGTAAAACTAATAATATAGTAATCTTATCTGAAAGTGCATGAAATATTTTATATCTTTAGTAGCCACTGTCTAATCATTTTTCATAAACAGAGATATATTTTCTCTCCCACTCATGTCCCAGCTTTATTGGAAAAAAAGAAAAACAAATTTCTTACAAATATGCATAGTTAAGCTAAACAAAATCCCTTTATGGTTGTACACAGAAATGTGTATGTCTCATTCATCACCCTAAATCTGTTATGTCTTTGTAATGGATACAACATGTTTCATAATCAGGCCTCTTCGACCCAGTCATCTTTCTGCTAGGTCTATACCCAAAAGAAATAAAAGAAAGAGGAAAAAGGTCCTTTATGTACAAAAATATTTATAGCAGATCTTTTTTGTGGGATTACAGAGTGCTGCATATTTAGCACTTAATAAATGTGAGTTAACTTGTTGACTTGGAAAAAAAATAGGGAAAAAAATAACTGAGGATGTCCAGATTGAATAACAGCCATATAAGTTATGGTACAGGAATATAATAGAATACTATTGTGCTGTAGGAAATGAGAAAATAGATAATTTAAAAAAGAAATAGAAAAACTCATATGAACTGATACTAAGTGAAATAAACAGAAACAGAAAAATAATTTATATTATAAGTATGATCAACTTTATTGCTTTTTCAAAAAAGCCATAAAGCTAGGCTATAAAAATTGCAAGCTTGCTAGTTTTCATGGAAAAAAATATTTGAGATAGCAATATTCTCATTCATTCTCTCTCTTTCTCTTTATATATAGACACATTAATAGATACAGATATATTGATATTGATATCTGTCTATAGATACAGAGCTTTCTGCATGTGTGTATATGTATACAACATACTACTTAACATTATTTTATTCTTATTCTCTTTTGCTCTTTCTCTATACATATGTAGTTACAGGTGCATGTATAGCAGCTCATTTATATAAGACATGTGTATATATTCACACACTTGTGTACGTGGGGGGAGAAGGGAGGAGAGAGAGAGGAAGGGGGGGAGAGAGATCTTGATAAAGGTAAAGAGTCCTTTGATTTCTTACATTATACATATATACATACACACATATGCATATATGTGTGTATGTGTATATGTATGTTTAATGGGGTGGCTAGATGGATGGGGCAGTGTTTAGAGTGCTGGGCCTAAAGTCAGGAAGACTCATCTTTGTGGTTCAAATTTGACCTCAGATGCATGCTACCTATATGACGCTGGGCAAATCACTTAACCCTGTTTGCCTCCGTTTTCTCATTTGTAAAATGAACTGGAGAAAGAAATGGCAAGCTACTCTAGTATCTTTGGCAAGAAAACCCCAAATGAGGTCATGAAGACACAGACACTCCTGGAACAACTGAACAACTACATATATGTATACTATGCATGTGTATATGTGTATGTATATGTAAATATGTATGTATACATATGTGTATGTATGTAGTTATGTAGACCTGAATGAAGATCCAGCAAAAGAGACTGAGAAGAATCAATGAGATAGGTCAGAGAATCAGCAAAAAGCAGTATCAGAAAAATCTTGAAAGGGAAGAGTGTTCTAAATAGTGATCAACTCTACCAGAGGCTTCAAAAAGGTCAGAAAACAATAAATATTGAGTAAAGGTCATTTGTTTTGATCATTAAGAGAGCAAATGTAACTTTGGAAAAAACCGTTTCAGTTGAATGATGGCCAGATGCCAAAGAGGGCTCAGAGTCTATCTAGAACAGAAGCAGCAGAGCACCTTGTGTAGACAGTTTTCTCAAAGGGTTTAACTATGAAGGAGAGAAGAGATTTAGAATAATAGCTTGGGGGAAATAGCAAGAGCAAGTTAGGGGTTTATTTTTTGTTTGTTTCTTTGTTTTGTTTTGTTTTGTTTTAAGGATGGGGAGACCTCAGCATGTTTGTAATCAGCAGGGTGGGGGCCAGCAGATTTGGAGACAGTGAAGATTAGCGTCAGAGCAGCAATTTCCTGCACAAGCAGTGATGGGTAAGAGTAGGGAAAGACATCTGAATGATATGAAATTTGAAGGAGGGCAGGAGAGGGAGCTCTTGGCAAACAAACGGCCTTTTTTTTTTTTTTTTCTGAAGTATGAGGCAAGGTCTTCCTCAGTGGATAGAGAGGGGGTAGTATGCTGTGAGAGGTTGGTGAAGAGCTGGTAATAATTGCAAGTATATAATTATAGAAGTATTATCATGCCATATTGTGTTTGTAGTATCATGCAAGAAGAAGCATCTTCAGTTAGCTTATTTCACAGATCTTCCTCACCATGTGTATCTATCGGTAACCAAAGTTTCCTTTTAATTTCTTTATTAAGCTATGAATTGCAGTTGCTTTGCTCTCTCCTGAGTCATCACAGAAGCCCCTTGAATATTCCTGTCATCCTTTAGGATCACAGCATAGAAAACTTATATCTGTAAGGAACCTTAGAAGTCATCAAGTCTAAACCGAGGCAGACAGAGGTTGTGACTTTCCTAAGGTCATAAAACTGCACTCCTCTGGGCTTTCACATCATTTTCCAGGGAGCTCTTCATCCTGAAAGGACACTCCTGCCCTGGAACTCACAAACTCACACCTTGAAATCACCTCTGCCCTGGAATCTCTCCCCCTGTTTTATTAGAGGGAAGAGGGCTCTTCCCAGAACCTCCATTTAAGGAGGGCACTCAAGCCAGCTAAAAACTATTTCCCACCAAGTGATACTTCTCTGGACTTCTCCAGTATGTGCTTTTCTCCCCACCTCTAGCTTCTTTTTATGTGTTGTCTTCCCCATTCGAATGTAAGCTCCTTGAAGACAGGGGCTGTCTTTTTGCTTGTATTTGTATTCTTGGAGTTTAGCACAGTGCCTGGCACGTATTAAGCTTTTAATAAATATTTGTTTATTGACAATGCTAGTAAGACTCTGATGAAGGATTTGAACCTAGATCTTCCTGATTTCAAGGTCAGTGCCCTAAATGAGGATAGTTCTGTGAAAATGTATGCTTGTTATTGAATAGTTTGTTGAAACTGTTAGGTTACATGTTTATCTTCCCAAGTTTTGCTGAATTGAAAACTTGAGGCTATTTTTGCTGATTACAATCAGACTTGCTGTGGAAGTTATTTCTCACTTTTATTGTTTCAGAGTAATATAAATGCTAATTAATCCCCCATGGTGTGAAATTGTCTTTGACTGTTCTTCCACTATATGTTTTAACCTCTTTTCTATCCCCTCATGTATCAAGTGCACAGTATTCAAGAAGAGATTTAAAGGGTTGGAAGGAGTCTAGTTTGAATGAGGAGGCATGTCTTTCTTCTCTTCATCCTAGTGTTCATTTTGGCCTCCTTTCCTAGGCTCTTGAATATTGCTTGGCTGTGCTGGTTTTAGGCCCTTGGCAGCTCCTAACCTTTTGAGTTTTGATTAGTTATTTTGCAATCAGATGACTTCTATTCCCTCTGAAATCACAAAGTTATGGAATCATGGAGTTGGAAATTAATTTTGTCACAGCCCATGGAGAGAAGTGAGCACAGCTGGGTAGAAGAGGGTCTGCTTTTATACTGATGTTCTCTGTCGCTAGTTAAGGAAGAGACAGCACTTCTTGGTGTATTGAAACTGGTCCCTCACCGCTTTACTCATGTAGATCATCAGTCACATAGGGCAACTGAAAAAAATAGTTTTTCTTGCTTTTGAAGTATGGTAGCTCAATAGCTAAAACAATGGTGGGCTACCTTTCCTCCCACTATGACTACCACACCTTCCCTATCATTTGATTTCTTCTCTGCCACCAGTCAGGTTAGTTTACTACCCAGATCTGAGCATAAGTATATAGGAAGTGTCTTTGATGAATCTATGCATTCAGGCTTAGAGGATATTATGTCTCACCTTTCCCCTACTGGAGACAACTTCTAGAGTTTGGGTATATCTAGTAGGGTCTAAGAACCTGAAATTAGAGGAATATGGTCCAGTTTCACAAACTATGTTGGAATCTGTCTATAGCTTCTCTGATAGCTGAGAACAGATCTTTTATATATTATTTGATAAGAATCAAAGATCATCATAGAGTTAGAATTGAAAGGGATCCCAGAGACTGTCTAGTCCAGCCCCATTTTTATACAAATGAGTAAAAGTTTAAGTAACTTGCCAAAGCTCAGATAGGTAGAGAGTATCATAGATAAGGTTGGAACCCTGATCTCCTTGACTGTAGAACCAGTATTTTTTTTCATGATTTCATTCTGTCTCCTCTTTTTCCACTCATATATTCTTCCTTAATATATAGTTACATTTTAGATCTTCATAAGACAAGAGAGTCCTAGAAAAAAGAGCAAAGTCTGAATTATCCATCACCTTCTTTAATACTTTTTCAAGAACCTGTGACTTCACTATTCTTTACTCTCCTTCTGCCGATAAAGTTTGAAACCATTCTCTGATGAAGCAGATGGTGTACAAGAATTGCTGTGGCTAAAAACAAAAACACAATCGTCCCATGATCTACTTGCTTATGAACATCTCCAAATTAGAATGTCTGGCTGTTGGATTACAAATATAAAGGCAATTTTCCAGATGCATAATTGCAGCCTTTATAGCTTGATATAAATTGCCAGAATTCTGAACTATTGACATATCCCTTGAAAACTCAGGATCACCTGTACATCATAATATAATAACAAGAAAGGACTTTAATGGAAGGGCCTACCGATGAAGCAGTTATATCATGTTCACCTTGAGTGCAATATAGTAGTTCTGCTATTCATCTTATGGACTATTGAAAGTTATAATTTCATTTTAGTTCAATTTAACCCAAAGAACCATAACCAGAGGAATCACTAAAGACATAAGTACATCCATGAAGTCAGTGAGCATTTATAGCGCACCTACTTTGTACCATGCCTGGTGTCAAATGCTGGGGAAACTAACAAAGGCAAAAGACAACTCCTACTCTCAAGGAGTTAACAGTCTAATGGGGGAGATAACATGCCTACAGCTATGTGCAAACAAACTACATTCAGAATAAATTCCAAGGGAAAGGAGTAGAATTAAAGAGAATCTGAGAGGCCTTCTTGTAGAAATTGTGATTTTAGCTGAGACTTGAAGGAAGCTTGGGAAGCCAGGAGGCAGAGATGATTAGGGAAAGAATTCCAGGTATGGATGGACATGGATGGAGGAGTCAGGAGATGAAGTGTCATGTGTAAGGAAGGGCAAGGAGGACAGATTCAGCTCCACAAACATGAAATAAACATCTACTATGTATGAGGTTTTATTCTAATTACTGGAGATATAAAGAAACCAACGCTTGTAGGAAATTTAAATTCCACTAGGAGGCCATGATACTTATAAATATAAATAAATATGTATTTGTATATATGTATATAGATATGTACATGTATCTGTGGGGCAGCTAGGTGGCCCAGTGGATAGAGTGCTGGGCCTGCAGTCAAGAAGACTCCTCTTTGTGAGCTCAAATCTGGCCTCTGGTTTAAAATACAAATTTCTCTACTTACCATTTTAAGCCATTCACAATCTAATCCCAGTGTACCTTGACAGATTTAATATACTTCATCCCTTCTAACCCAGCCTATTGGATGTTCTTCACACATGACATTCCATTTCCTATCTCTGCTTTGGCACAAGCCATCTCCCATTCCTGCCAAGCATTCCCTCCTCACCTCCACCTTTTAGAAACCTAAGTTTCCTTCATAGCTTAGCTCAAATTGCTGGAGATATAAAGAAAATCATGCCCTTAAGGAACTTCTACGGAGGCCACTTCTGCTTCCTACATGAAGGCTTTCTTTATCTCCCCAGCTACTCATGTCTCTGATGCTGAAATCACCTTGAACTTATTTTGCATATATTTCATAACTCAGCCCTTCCTAAGAAATCCAATTCACTCGCATGTCATGGCACTGCTTCCCTGATGTCATGGCCCTCTTGAGAATGAAGGACAAACAACAATGTAATTATATATATTTCTTCTCTCAGTGGACTGTAAGCTCTTGAGTATGAAGACTTTCTCATTTTTGTTTTTGAACCCTAGGTCCCAGCACAGTGCTTGCACATAGTAGGAGCTTTACAAGTACTTGTTGATTAAAGTTGTCTGACTTAGGCTCTGACAGTAGTGGATCATGCTAATCCATTATTTTTCATCTGTGAGGCTTCCACTTAATCTCTATAGCACAGTTTATTTTTTTTTATTTGTGGGTTTTTCCATATTAAGAGACTTTTTTTAAAAAAAAAACATAAAGGTTCTTAATTAAAGTGCACATGAATACAAGATAAGTGTGCACTAACCACCAGAGGTAGCACATTACCCTATGAACACCATATGAATAACATCCATATACCAAGTGCATCTTTAAGAGACTGTGCCATTTACATTTTAGGATTTGAAGAAGTAATGGTGGCATCAAAAATAGCTCCGAATAGAGGACAGTCGACATCTTAGATTAATTACTTAATGTTATGTTGTAGTTCTCACTCAAGTCACAAGTTTAAAGTTCTATATTAATTATGTCCTAGTAACATTTAAATGTGAGAAAATAAATAATGAAAAAAAAATCAGAGAAAGAGTTAGAAATATGTATAAGTACTTTCCTGAGCTAAATCTGATACCTTAGATACTCCTTACACACTATAATTTCCTTAAGGGAAAAGATTCTGTTGTGTCTAAACTTCTAAACTTTGTGTCTCCATCAGTGCTCTGCATACAATAAGTGCTTCATAAATTCTTATCATGTTTGTGTCATAGTTAACATTTTTTTTCCAATATAACATATAGAAGAAAAAAATGAATATATATTTCTGAGGATAAAGGAAAATATTCAAATATGCAAAATATCCACATTGGAGTAAATTCTATGTGTTATGACCTAAAGTTAAATATTACCTTTTGTTTTATACTCTTGAAGTACTAAGAGTATATGATGGTGTTTAGACATACTTTGGTTTCTCAAAGATCCATAATTTCTTTGAATTCACTCCACCAATACAGATCACAAGCTTTTCTACTCTACCCCTTAGTATCAAGGGATATACATAGTATGCGGACACTTGGTGACCAACCTTCTGATGTTGTCTGTCTGAAGTGGGTCTGACTGGTTCTCACCAAGCTGATCCTCAAAACTCTTCCAACTTCATGACATCTGCCAAAGCCTGGCATCTGCTCACATACCCTTAGAGATCATAGGTCAAGCTTTTGACCAATATGCAACATCATAGCAGACTTGTATGAGCTAGTGTTCCTGTATTTTGCCAAAATGAATTGTGCCTCCTAAAGTAAAACTTCCAAAAAACTATTGCAAGAATGAGTGAAGAGCTCATAGCACCAGGCACTGGTGCTAATAAACATATGATTGATTGCCTCAAAAAGGAAACTGTAGCATGCTGTTGATGAATTCCTCATCAGTCAAATCTCTTCTCCTTGTGTAAGGCTGAATGACATTTTCTTTATTTTTTTTTCAGAATAGCCTTTAGTATTTTCTTTACTTTCCTAAGATTTCTCAAAATAGAAACATTTGTACACTAAAAATACAATTTAGATGGTAAATTGCATAAAGAAAAGCCATAGACTTTTATGTCATTGAATTTAGTAGCAGGAAATCATGTTTTCATTCATGAATAAAATCACGATAAGACATTGCATTTTAGATATAGTGAAGAGCCTCTGGTAAATACTAACACATTTATATGTTAATTTTTAACAGAAATCATTTCACAGGATAATTTATGCAACACAGAAACAGAAATTATTTCACAGGCATAAGTTTCTAGGCATTAATGTCAGTGTAAACAAACCTTCAAATTTAATATTGTTAAATATAATATCCATAATTCTCATTTTGAACAGGATAATATGATAAAGCAGGACTTTATAATGCATTATAAAATCAACTGAATATTTTTATCTGCCTTACCTAGATTGTAAACCTCTTCAGAATAGACCATGTCTTCTTATAGATCTTTCATCTATACTCTGGACTCTTAAAAGTAATAGAGAAAAAGTTTAATCTGCTGCCATATTTATCAAAACATTTAATTAGTATGAATATTGATTTTTTAAAGTTTGAGTTGTAATTTTCACTTCACTTTTAAAATGCTATAGGAGAGGTAGTAAGGGGAAATGGATAGAAAGTGTTCATTGGAATCTGGAAGAGCTTGGTTCAGGCCCTGCCTCTGACAAATAGTGACTTTATGTGGCCTTGAAAAAGTCACTTAACCTTTTAATATACTAGACAAATGATTGAGTCTATGAATTGAAGAGCAGTTGCAGTTTTGCATAAGTGGGAATGTTGAGGTTTAGGGGTACTGGAATCCCAAAATCACCATATACAGATCCTGCCTGAATGAATTTGACCCAACCCTTCTCTCAGCCAAAGACAAGGTAGAGGGAAGGGAGTGAGTAAGGCTCAGGTAACCAAAAAGTACCTGCAGTTTTCCCAATTCCCTAGTGCAGAGAGAATTGAGAGATTTGGGCATATGCTTCTGGATAGGGCATCTGTCTTTGTCCTCTGTGCAGCGAAAGGTGTACCCAGATCCATGGCCTCGAACCAAACCAGTGGACCAAGAGCCTGAGAGCATCAGGCCAAATGCTAGACAACCTCATAACTGTCTGCCCAAAAACCACCTCTAAGCCTTCCTAGGTGCTTGGAGAGTGACCCCAAATGCAGGTCAGGAAAAAAGCAGAGGAGGCTTACTTGCCTTCTAGTTTTGCCTGGAGAAGAACTTGGGGTTAGGCAGTTTTCCCCATACATGTCACCAAAATGTTGAGGTTTAGGAGTTTAGGGGTGCTGAGATCCCCAAATCATGACACACAGGGTCCTGCCTGAATGATATCAACCCACACCTTCTTTCAGCCAAAGGCAAGATTTATTAGAACATCCCCCATATTGGCCAGACTCTTAAGGAATTTGAACATTACTGAGCTATTGGCTAGATTATAAGAATCTGAGCACCTTAATGGAGATAAGATTGATGTTATATACAGAAAGACTGTGGAAGGGATCTAGGAGTGGCCAAGTAGTTTAGGGTGACTGGAGGAGGAGTCTAAGCAAGATCTGGATGGGAGTGGCCAGTAAACTGGAATAAACAGAACACCTGGAGAATGGAGTCTAGATAGGATTAAGGATGGGAAGTGGCTAGGGGCCATCTGAAGGTAAATTGGGCAGGCAATAATGAAAGGCCAGTTGATAGGATTGTAGCCTCAAGCTAATGCCAGAGATTTGGCCATGTGGGAAAGTCCAGATTTTTTCCTTTTTGAGGTCCATATCCCATCCTCATCAGGAAGAGCTTTCTCCCTGATAAGTCCACTATACTGCTGAAATCCCACATCAGAATCAAAAGAAGTTTTTCTTTATTCTCTTTCTATAAGACTTGTTTTCTCCTTGTTTCCAACCAAAGACCTCTTGTAAGATGATTATGATGATGAATCATAATTGTTGTAACAGTCCTATCGCACATAAGGCATGTAACAGATTTTTGTTTGTTTATTTGTTTTGATGTTGTTTTGTTTTGTTTTTGTGAGAAGTCTTGTATTTGAATCTCTAGTGTAGTTGTGTAAATGACAAAGGACAGAGGGTTAACCTTTAAATTAGCTAGGTCTCAGTTCAACTTCTATGTCTTCAGGACAATGGCTATTTGACTACAGACAAATTACTTTCTGTCTCAGAGTCACAGTTTTCTGTGACTGTAAGTTGCTGATGCATGGTGGTCACCTCCTTGCCCTACCATATCCCATAGATGGAATTTCCACACTGAGATTTCTAAACTCTAATGAAATCTAATGAAAAACTCCTTAGCACAAAATAAAGCGAAGAATAAGTCACCTGCTTCTCTTAATGTTTTATTCTTCACCATCCTCTTTCTAGAAATGTTAGAATGACGACAAACTAAAAAGAATGTTCTAGTAAGGCAAAGGCAATTATGGTTTGGTCAAGGGCAAAATTCAATCTTCTGGAGTCTTCTGAGACTCCTTGTCACCTCTGAGTGGAAACAATGCCAAAATTGTTGCTAAGGAATATTTCACAGCTAGATTATAACACAGAATTCAAATGTTTTGTTTGTACATTATTTAAATCGGTCTATGACAAGAAAGCTCTGACCCAGTTGAATTCATAACTACTACGAGATGTAACTGACAGAATTTTAAGTAAAGGATAAAAAGTTAAGGAGATAAAAGGGTCAAGTGAAATTGTTTTAAGGGTAAGAGAGACCTGAGAATCTTGTAAGCAACAGGAAAGAAGCTGGTAGATAGGAAGAATTGTTGAGGAATCAGAATGATGAAAATTGATGCAAGAAAGTTCCTGGAAGAGCAAGAAAAATATAACAGCAACAAGATCAATAACTGCCATTTACATAGTACTTTAAGGTTTTCAAAGTATTTTAGAAATATGATCTCATTTTATCATCACACTTACCTGAAAGATAGGTACTACTATTTTCTGGGTTTTACATAAGAGGAAACTGAGGCAAAGGTTAAGTGACTTACTCAGAGATCATACATTTGTTAGGTATTTGAGCCCAGATTTGAACTTAGGCAATTAGGTGGTGCATTGGCTAGAGCAACAAGCTTGGAGTCAGGAAGAGCTGAGTTGAAATCCAGCCTCAACCACTTACCAGCTATGTGACCTTAGGCAAATCAGTTAACCCTGTTTGGTTCAGTTTCCTTATCTGTAAAAATTGGAATAATAATAGCACCTACCTCCCAAGGTTGTTGTGAAGATCGAATGTGATAATTACTGTAAAATCTTTAACACAGTGTTTGATACATAGTAAATGCTACATAAAAAGTTAGCTATAGTAATAATTTGAACAACTAGATAGTGCAGTGGATAAACTACTGGGGCTGGAGTCAGGAAGACCCGAGTTCAAATCGGGCCTCGGACATTTACTAGGTGTGTGTCCCAGGGCAAATCTCTTAACCCAGTTTGCCTCAGTTTCGTCATCTATAAAATGAGCCGGAGAAGGAAATGGCAAACTACTCCAGTATCTTTGCCAAGAAAACCCCAAATGGGATCACAAAGAGTCAGACACAACTGAGATAACTGAACAACAACAACTATTTATTGTTCTAACTAGTGGGATGAAGAACCCAAGCAGAGGATTTAGAAGGGCCACTTATTTCTCAAAATCTGGATGAAGAGAGAAGTAATGAAGATATGGTGGGATTTTTAGGTATAGAGTAGGGGCGATGGGAAAGCAGAAGACCTCACATGAAAGGGAAAAAAAATTCTTAAGGAATATAAAAGGTCACAGGTGATATTTATAACAAGCAAACAAACAAACCAATTGAACAGATCTCATCAATTCCTGACCTATATGTCTACTTCCTTTATAAAATCTTTTTGAATATAGTCCAACTACACATCAAAGGTATTCACAGTTAAAATTTATGAAGATACTGGGCATGAAACTGAGGGAAATTTTGAGACAAAATATGATGGTTTCTATTAGTATCAGAATTTCATAACTGAGGAAATTGAGGCATACAGAGGTTAAGTGGCTTTCCCAGTGTCACATAGCTAGAAAGTATATGAGGCTGGATTTGAATTCAGCTCTTCCTGACTCTGGGCCTCACATTTTATCCACTGGTCCACCTAGCTAGATCAAGTTAAAAATAGAATTAGTTTGGGACAGCTAGGTGGCACAGTAGATAGAGCTCCAGCCTTGGAGTCAGGAGGACCTGAGTTCAAATCCGGCCTCAGACACACAACACTTAGTAGCTGAGTGACCTTGGGCAAGTCACTTAACCCCATTGCCTAGCAAAATTAAAAAAAAAAAGCAGAATTAGTTTGATCTAATTCAATTATGTGTTTATTAATCATCTACTACAAAACCTTAAAACATTGTTCAGGACCTCTAGGAGTTTACATTTCTGAATCCTTAAAGACTCCTCAAACAATATGTCTCCCACATGTAAATTAAGATTTTATTATGCTTCTACAGAAGCATCTTTGGGCAACAACCAAATGAGTTTGGGCAATTCAGTTGTTCACTAAATCTATGGAATCTGTAAAGCACAGAGTCCTGACAAAAGGGATTTTTATTGATAGTGAGCCTTTCCAAATGAGCTTGTATACAGATGTTATACTTATATTAAACCACAGAAAATACATAATTACCCACAGCAATGGGAAAGAAATTGACATATCCATCCACATTGGGGAAAAAGTGAATGAAAATGAATATTTACCAAATAATCAAACAGTCATATATAAACATAAATGGGAAATATGTTTGTAAATGTGCACATTTCCATATAAATACACACACATATATTCCTATATCATATATGTATGTGTGCACACACACACACATTATATTTATCTAAAATATGAAGCCCCTCCAAACCTGGAAGCTGATGTGCTTCACTTATTCTTGTAAAGTCTTAATTAATTTTTCCTCAGACCTTCTGGATCAATGGTGCTCATTAATTCTCCTGTGTCTATGAACCCATAACAGTTCTTTAACATGAACCCTTTTTTATTTGTGGTAATGGGTGGGTAATGTTGGGGGTGGATTATAACGAATTTTAATTTTTCATATCCATTAATTCTCCATTATTCACTAGCTAGATGAAAGACATGACAGAAGTTTAGGTAAAAATGGGATACTTGAGAGATACAAACAACTTGTTCCAAGAGGTACAGTTGGGTAAACTGAGACCCTATCATTGAGAAAAGTTCATGCAGTATGATCTCTCAGGTGCTTTTACTGGGTTGATATTGCTATAAAATGTAACATTTAAAAATGAACACTTAGTTATTACTTGTATTGCCCTGAGGAAAAGAGGAAAAGAGACTAGATTAAAATTTCTTAATTATGATTATGAAATTATAATTGTTTTTATAGTTTAGAATAAAATAATTTTACTTCTAAATTAAGCTCTGTGTGATGTGTTCTCAATAGGAGATATGTTGATGGATTAAAATAATTAAATTCAAGAGAGTTATTGTTATGTCACATATTTTAAATGCTAAAATATTGTTGTAGGTATCATATAACTTCAAAAATGCTATTTTTTACAAGTTTAATAATCCTTTAAAAAGATTCACATTGTCTTTATATATAATTTCAAATCATAGTTGTACTTTTGTCTTATATTTGTTTCAATTTTCTTCTGAGCTTCTCAAAGCACTCCTAGTTTAATAAGTTTATATACATTTGAATTAGAATACAAATCTGGGACATGATAGATATCTAAACACCTTTAAAGCTTAGAAATAAACATTCTATTTTTAGCCATATGATTTAATTGTCTGCTGATTTCTATTTTAATTATTCTTACATACCTCAAAGTACATTTCTATTTTCATGTTTCCATATTGAGAAGACATCATGACAGTGCCTTTTAGAGGACTGAATTGGGAGTTATCGAGACCTAGATTCAACTCCTTTCTCTAACATACACTAACTGTGGTACTTTGGCTAAATTGCCATTGCTATACATTTGCTAATCTGTTAATTTTTTTGTTATTTTTTTGATAATTTGCTAATCTGCTACATACAATCTATGTACATATATGTATAATATGCATCTATATTCATAGCACAGATGACTTCAGATCCATAGAAGTATAAAATTACAATATAGATTTGATTTCACATGTAATATGATAGCACACATATGTGTTAATAACAATAACAGTAATAATAATCACTAACATTTACATAAAACTTTAAGGTATGCAAAGCATTTTACAAATATTATCTCATTTTATCCTTACAACAACCCTGGGATGTAGGTACTATTATTATACCTATTTTATAAATGAGAAACTAAGACATAAACAGGTTGTGTGACTTTCCCAAGGTCACATGGCTGTTAAGTGTCAGAGGGAGGACTTAAATTCAGGTCTTCTGATTCTAGGCCCCACTTTCTTTCCACTGTGTTACCTGATTGCCTACACACACACACACACACACACACACACACACACTCCTTACACTCTTCATTTTTTTTAGGAGTCTTAAATTCATTGTGCATCACAGAATTCTCTTGCAAAGGGGATAGTTAATCATGTCTACAACTTAGTTTTCTCACTGGCCTGTAAAAACTCAAGAACTATTAAAACTTTTTTTCCTTGGAAAATATAAATCAATTTTAGTTTAATCTGCATTCACTTTAGAAGAGTGTGGTTGAAGAAAAATAGTAATTAATGGGTTTCTTTTGGTATTTTCATCATATCTTCATTAAGAAGGAGTCTTATTATATAATGATGGAAAATGTCAGGATATAATGATAGGTTCCATGATTTGATGAAGTTGAAATGTGAGGTGCATAAAAATATAATAAGAATATACTGAGCTGCACAATAAAATCATAGAATTATGTGAATTTGTAGTAAAAATAAATAGCCAAGCTATATGTCTTCCATCTAACCAGGGTCAATGCCCTATCCTCCTCCTGTACCTTCCAGAGTACCTAGAACAGAGATAGATACTTATTTCTTTAAATACATGTTCATTTAGTTAATTGATTATAATAAAAGAGCAAAATATTTTTTCATGATGAAAGTTGTTGAATTAAAGTATTCAACTTGCCTCACCAGCATATGGTTCAAATTAATTTTTCAGAGGATATCAGAGTTGGGAAGTACCTTAGGAATCATTGATTCCTGTCCTCTCAATTTACAGGTGAGACCTAGAGAAGTTAAGAAATTTTCCCAATGTTATGCTAGTTGATGGTGTTGCCTAGACATTGGTCCAAGTCTTCTGACTCCCAATACTTTGTTTTTTTGGCTATACCTGGTAAAACTGACTTCCTGTACAATAGTTCTTACTTGCGCCAAATACATATGACTTAAGTAGTACTGAGGACTAACTTCTAAAAAACTTGTATCCCAATTAAAGTTAAAAAAAATATTTAAAGTGACATTTGAAAAGAATATAATGCCATTTTTACTGATGAAGAATTCATACTTTTTATGAAATATTTTTGATGACACAGCAAACAGTGAGTGGATATTTCTCCCTTCAACAATAAATGACACACTATATCAGAAAGCCAAGAGAAAGCCTAAGGGGAATATCACTTGTACAAATTTTCCTCCAGGCTGAAGTTACTTTATATTTACTTTTCATTTACTTTGTATATATTTTGTATCTGTCTGTCTATCTATCTATCTATCTATCTATCTATCTATCTATCTATCTATCTATCTATCTGTCTATCTGTCTGTCTGTCTGTCTGTCTGTCTGTCTGTCTGTCTGTCTGTCTGTCTATCTATCTATCTATCTATCTATCTATCTATTTATCTATCTATCTGCATGTTCTTTCCTTTAGTAGAATGCATAATCTTTGTGGACTGGGACTGCTTCATTTTTGTCTTTTTATCTCCAATACCTAACAAATTACTTAGCACATAGTTGGTGCTTACCAAATGCTTGTTGATTTATCATTCAATTCAGCAAACATTCATTAGGTACCTACTGTATATGTATCAGTGTTCTAGTCAAGAAGTTACAAAGTTTATCTTAGACATGATTCCTTCCTGGGAAAGGATTATAACCTAGTGTATAGAGAAGACACAAATTAATATAAATGTATTGTAAGAACATCAAAATCAAAAGACAGATCCAGAGGGTGAGGGGGGATTCACTACTGGCTAGGTACACCAGAGAAGAGTTTTTGAGAGAGTTGGGATTTGAGTTAATATTTAAAGGATAGTCTATGGAGGGTATTTCAGGCCTAATTAATAACATGAGTTAAGAAAGGTACAGAGGTGGGAAAGTTTGTATAGAGGGTCAGGAGGCACTGCCTTTCAGATATCTCTAACTGGCTATCAGGTAGACATCTTAAACTCAATATGTCTAAAACAGAATTCATTCTTTCCCATATACCCTCCCCACTCCTACTTTCTCAATTATTATATTTCTCCATTCTCCCATCCTTCAGGTTCACAATCTAGGTATCATCCTCAACCCCTCACTAACTCTTGCCGCTCCTCATATCTGACTATTGTCAGGGCCTATTGATTTCACATTTGCAACATTTCTCTAATATACCCCCTTGTCTCCTCTGACACTGTCACCACTCTAATGCAGGCCTTCATCACTTCATGCCTGTACTATTACAATAGCCTGTTGGTGGGTCTCCCTGCGTTAAGTCTCTCCCCACTCTAATTCATCCCTTCAATCAGCTACTGCATTGATTTTCCTAAAGTGTCTGATAATATCACCTACTCAACGGACTCCAGTGGCTCCCTATTGTCTCCAGGATAAAATACATAATTCTCTTCTTGGCATTCAAATCTCTTCATAACCTAGCCCCTTCTTATCTTTCCATTCTTCTGATACTTTATTCCCCTACAAGTATTCTTCTATCCAGTGACACTGGCCTCTTGGGTGGTCCATGAATAAGATACTCCAATCCTGTCCCCCAAGCCCCTGCCTCCCCTGCTCCACATACTGACCTCCCTAGCTTCAAGTCCCAACTTATCTTTTACTGGAAGTCTTTCCCAACCCCTCTGAATTCTAGTGCCTTCCTTATGAAATTGTTTCCTATTTATACTGTTTATAGTTTACTTTGGATTTTTATGTTTGCATGTTGTCTTTCCTATTAGACTGTAAGCTCCTTAAGGGAAGGGAATTTCTTTTGCCTCTTTTTGTATTCCCAGTGTTTAGCATAGTACCTGGAATATAGTAGGTACTTAATAAATATTGCTTGATAGTCTGGAGCATAAAGTACACAAAAGGAAGTAGTATGGAATGGTGCTGGAAATTTAGAGTATATCCAAGTTGTAGAAGGTGCTAAATATTAGGCAAAATTCTGACTTTACTACACAGACAGTAGGGAGCCATTGGAAGGTATTAAGCAGAAGAGACTGACATTACTAGATCTGAACTTCAGGAAGATATCTGATAGCAATTGTGATGATGGATTGGATAAGGGAGAGAGTAGAAGGAGGAAGATCTATTAAGGGATTGTTGCAATAGTCATAGGTGTTATTGAATAATAAGTTCAAGGAACACTTACCAAACGATGACTATGTGCCAGACATTTATTAAGTTCTATGAATACAATAAAAAAATTAAGTACCCACCCTTATGGAGCTTACATTCTTTTGGGGATGACAAAATGTATATATACATGTATACAAAATTTAATTATCTCATTCTCTAAACCCTTATTTGTTTTTCAAAGCTGTTCCTCTATGAAGGATAGCATATTAAATTAATAATACCTTTGTATGAATTAGCTCAACACATAAGGACAGTGCAGGTTGATTTTGTTTTATGAATTAACATCATTCTGTTTCATGGCAGACAAATAGGAGAATTACTTTCAAAATAACTTGCTCCCAGATCGGTGTTGGCTCTAATGCCTTCTGTCTGTAGCTGTTCAGTTTTCCGGCAGCATGTGTGCTTCATAGTCTATACCTGTTTTAATCTGCAACCTGAAGATCAATCAGAGGTGCTAAAGAGGAATGTAAGTATTTTCTTTTGAAATAGATGAAGGAAAACTTTGTTTTAGCCTGACTTGGGCTCTGTGTTCTTAATGCTCTTTTAAGGAATTTTATAATCTCTTTGATTTACCATCAATCTAAGTGTCTACTATAGTTATACCATTCTTGCAAATGGGCCTAAAATTTTGCTAAGCATTTGTAAAAGCAGTTAAGGCTTTTTTGGCACCATGAGCTCTTTGTCATAACTTAATGCCAGAATGAGTATAAAAATAAAATGAATCCAGTAAAAAAGCTGTTGCCGAGCAATGAGAAAACTTTTGAAGGATAACTTTGAGAAGTGACTAATGTATTAAGTCGTGGGGACTGGACTTCAATCAGGAGTTTTAAAATTTAAATTTTCAATCATAGAATTCTATATGAAATCTGAAACTGATTTTTCCATATTGCAGTATGAAAAATGGCATGAGACCAAACTTTCATGATGACTAAACACTCATCCTAAGAATTACTAAATTACCTGGTAAATGACATCCTCAGATGAGGACAGCCATAAGAAAATATTAATGGTAGAAATGTCACTGAGTATCTGAAAATATTTGGAGAGTTTCATTCTACTTGAAGTGTGCAATGACTTTCCCTTTTTATTTTTTTTTATTATTTAGTTTTAGTTTTCAACATTCACTTCCATAAACTTTTGAGTTTTAAATTTTCTCTACCTCCTTCCCCAAGACAGCATGCAATCTGATATAGACTCTACATATACATTCCTATTAAACATATTTTCATATTAGTCATGTTGTAAAGAAGAATTAGAACCAATAGGAGGAACCACAAGAAAGAAGAAACAAAACAAAACAGAAGAGACAATGACTCTTTTCATTAAAGACTCTCAAATTGAAATGATCTGATCTGGTGTCTTTCCTAGCTGTCATATATGATTAGGATGGATTTGATCAGAATTCTCCAGTTCCTCTTCTTTTGCCTTACAAGTGTAAAGGCCAAAAAGGGTACAAGTTTACAGCAATAGTATACTCTGGGGAAAAAGTAGAAAGAAAAAAGTTTCTAAATTAATATTATTTTTCAATTGTAGTACTTTTAATGTACAGGGGCAGGGACTGGATCTCTGATTTCATCAATATAAGAACTTCCAGATGTAGAAGCACTTTCTACAAATGTAGAAGGCTGGGGTAGCTAGGTGGCACCAGCCCTGAAGTCAGGAGGACCTGAGTTCAAACCTGGCCTCAGACCAAACACATGACACTTACTAGCTGTGTGACCCTGGGCAAGTCACTTAACCCCAATTGCAAAAAAAAATGTAGGAGGGTATCTTCTCTGTAATTTAAAGTCTTAGAGATTTGCATAGGGCATGATGGGTTTAAGTGAGTTTCTCAGGGAGACATGGTTGGGATGCTAGTAGTATGAGCCAGGACTTGAACCCAGGATTTCCTGGCTCCAAGGCCAGCTTTCTATCCACAAATAATTGCCTGTTTTCAGTGTACAAAATGGAGTAAAGACTGTTACAATTTCAACAGTATTTAGATCTTCATGAGCAGTAGACAAATTTGCCCCCCTCTTTTGTTTTTATTTCTTATTTATTCAAGAACAGACTATCCCATGAAGTAAGGTCTTGGTTACTTAGAATCATTGCATCAGCATTGGAAGGAATCTTGGAAGTCATATAGTACAATCTTCTCCCCTCTTTGAAGAAATGCCTTCACTAATAGCTCTGACCCAGGGGCATGATCATTCAGTCTCTTCTCAAATACTTTGTTGTTTAGTTGTTTCAGTTGCCTCTGACACTTCATGACCCCATTTGAGGTTTTCTTAGGAACGATACTGAAATGGGTTGTCATTTCCTTCTCCAGCGCATTTTACTGATAAGGAAACTGAAGCAAACAGAGTTAAGTGACTTACCCAGGGTCACATTGCTAGTGAGTGTCTGAGGCCAGATTTGAAGTCAGATCTTCCTGACTCCAAGCCCGTTGCTCTATCTACTGCATCAAATATTTCTCCTGACAGGAAATTCACCACCTAATAAGACAATCTATTACATATTTGGGTAGCTCTTATATTTAGGAAATTTGTCTTACATTAAAAAAAAAAAACTACCTCCTAGAGCTCCTACTCATATGTCCTTGTTCTGCCATTTGAATATATATAGAATAAATCCAATCCTTCTACTTATCAGCTCTTTAAATATTTAAAAATAACTAGTCTGTCTCCATCCAAGTCTTATCTAAACTAAATATTGAGTTCCTTTAGCTAATTTTCAATATGACAGTGCTTCCATACCTTTCAGGATCTCGGACATTTTCCTCTGGGTCTGATCTAGTTTGTCTCTCTGTCCTACTTAAAATCTAATAATTTCAAATCTGCTTTTAGTTTACAAATAGTATATGACAGGTCATTTCCTAAGACAACTATTAAATAATCTTTAACACTCTTCCAATGCATTTTAGAAAATCATGCCTACAAGCAAGATTACAAATTGGAAGGTTCCTCAGGCATAAAGCACATGTCTCTTCAGGAATTCCAGATTTAAAATGCTGAGTTCAAGTAATATCTATATTCACCAGTCCTGCATCCTGAATGGGACTTGACATATTTTCATATCTGTATTATTGGGAAACATTTTACTTGAAAAGGATTTGCCAGCATAAGTGATTCCACACGCAAAGAAAAGTATCTGTGTTCTGAATCCAATATGCTTGAAGGCACAGGGATGGTCTTTATTTTTTATTTATTTTTAACAATATCATAGACTGTCTTTGAGAGCCATTTTCAGTTTCAAAGTTTCAGTTGCTTTTTGAAACTTTTTTTAAAGGGACCACTCTAAAAAACAACAATAGTACTTTCATTTCCTCTCTTCTTTTTGAATTCTAACTTATTATTAAAAGAAAAACCCATAACAAACTCCTTTAGGGTGAATTCTGGTGGCTCACATAGTTCCACTTATTTTTTTTTCTCTTTCCTAGCTAGTTATTTTTATGTAACACTGATGCAGCACAATTTCATAACTATTTCAAATTGTAGAAATTAAATAAAATTAGTAAGAATATGAAAGTGTATCCCCGCTAGACAGAAAATCTGGTGTTTGAGATGGACCCATGCTGAGGGAGACGCATAAGAAGATAATGTGTTTTACAAAACATTTAAAGCAGGCATGTTAAATTGCTTTTCCATTTTCCTGTAGATGAACATAGAAGACATTATTAAAATAGCTGCATTGCTGAGTCATACCACATGTTTTGCCATCATGCATAGTTCTTCAAAGATTATCAAGAGCAAGCTACAGCCTTTGAAGGGCAAAGGAGACATAATCTATTTGACAGTCTGCCAATCTGTGTTTTATGTTTGATATGATCAGTGAGCTATACCTAGGAAAGCAATTCTATGAATACTTGTGCTATATCTAATTCATTCTCTGTTTTCCTAGTTAGTGATGCCCACTGTCCCAATTCAGATAAATATCTTCATTTTGTCGAGTAACTGGATAGGAAGTGATGCTGGTATAATAACAGTCTGTGCACATGATGTTGAAGATGAAAGCTATAGGTTTATCTTTCAGGTTTTTTTTTTTAAAACCCTGAAGCTTTATTTCTATTAGCTTCAAAATCCTTGTTTTCTTTTGAATATATACCAATACTTAACAACCACTCTACCTTTCAGAAGTCTTTTCTTTTCCCTCTTATGTTTTATGTCCATTTTTATCATTATATTAACCTTTCCTTGTATTTTGGTCATCAAGTTGAAGTTTCTTTTTACATTCAAGACTTCTCCTGACTTCATTCATGTTTTTCTTTGCTCATTTAAGAGCTTATCTAAAATTCATTTCTTACACCCATATCCTCTTAGAGAGTTGGAAAGGACTTTAGAGGACATCTAGAATTTTAGAATTCTTTGGAATTACCATAGAATTCTCTCCACAACATCCAACATGCATTTTCCAATTCCTGTATGAACATTTCTATTAACAGAGAAATCATTACTTAAAAAGGCAAGTCATTGCATTTTCATACTTTTTTTTTTTGGTCTGAATCTTCCTTTCATTGTACCTTCTTATATGATTTGTGTTAGGCCTTAAAATTAGTTCCTCCCCCCATTATCATTAGTAAATTAATTTTAAACTAACTAAAAAAAAAAAAAGAAAGAAAAAGTAGATTTAAAGAAGTGGACTAGGCAATTGGGCAGAAAGCATGTAGTTTTTTTCTGCACTGTTAAAGATACTACCTACTCCAGTTAGAGTCCAGTGGTGTGCTGGGGGTCTGGTTATCTAGTTTGGGAGAACTGATTGTTAAATTTTCAGTGTAAATATTTAAACTTTAGAAATCACCAAATGGTACAAATCTGAGTTTAATTTGCTTAATTTTGCTTTAATAATTTGCTTTTTTGTTTAGACTTAAGAAAGTGATAGGGGAAATGTTAATAATGTAAATTAAACAAAAGTGTGTCATGCATACATGTTTTTACAGAAATCCAGTTACCATTAAATATTTATCAGTACACTGAGACTATAGATCCCTTTAAGCACTGAAGTAACTAGATATGTTTTTCTAAAAATAAATGTTTTGTTCCTTTAAAAGCATTTTGATGGGGGCAGCTGGGTGGCACAGTGGATAGAGCACCAGCCCTGGAGTCAGAAGGACCTGAGTTCAAATGTGACCTCAGACCAAACACTTGACATTTACTAGCTGTGTGACTCTAGGCAAGTCACTTAACCCCAACTGGCCTAAAATTTTTTTTAAAAAAATTCTTTTAAAAAAAGTATTTTGTTGTCATTGCCTATTTGTGTATTTTTAAAACTTATGCATTACTACTTATGTATGAAAAAATAATTATGCTATATAGAAAAATGCAGACTGACATTAAGTAGCACATTTTACTAACCTTTGAACCCCCCAAAATAACACCTTTTGTAAATTGTTGGGAAAATATGTCAAACTTGGGATATTTAATTTGGGAGAGTCTAGTATGCAATATATGCTTATTGTGTAAATGTATAGATTTAATGCATTTGGGAACATAACCTTTGTATGTGAAGCACAATAATAGTTTTTATACATATTAATTTCTTAATGAATATAGGGGAGTTTGATTAGTAATTCAAATCTCAAAATGCCATTAATTTAATTTTTTCAGTATCACCATCCTCTTCCCTTTTGGATGTATATTTTCTCAAAAATTAATGTTGATGTCCTAAAAGAGGGCCTACCTAAAAGAGGAGGGTCTAGTACAGTTGATCTTAGCATGTTCTTATTTTCAAACATTACAATTTCAATGTTACCATAAGGGAGGCAAGGCAATTGAGCTGTGTGAGCAGAGAGGTAGTAACTACTATCTGTAGATGCCAGGAAGGCATTAGTTCTTTTTCTACCCTGTATCTGGAGAATATAAAAACAGGAAGATCCCAGGCCTTTCCCATCCCTGTTTAGTATTCCTAAAATTGCCTTCCTCCTGAAGCTATTGAATGGCTTGTTTAATGTTAAAGTAGGATAAAAGAGCCAAATACCACCCCTTGATGAAAGAATATATAGCTCTAGAGAGTCTGATTACAAGATTGGCTTTCTATTTTCCTTGTGTTTAGACCCCTGCATTATGTGAAACCCTAGGAAAAAAATGTCTTGCTCTGTTCTGAAAGCCACCTAAGTGTTTTGATACAGTACACCAAAGGGCCAATTGATGATGAGTATGTCACAACACCAGTTTGTCCTTTCATATTCTTTTAAGGGTGTCTCAGTCAGAATATTTAGGATACTGTGTGCTGTATTTCATCAAGTCCAAGTATGGCAACATTTCAGATCTTTCAAATCCAATACAGATTTACTAAAACATGCCATCTGGCATAGCCTTGCAAATACATCAAAACAAGTGATGTGTTTGGCAGAGTTGAGTATAAATGCATACTAATTTTATTAATTTACTTACCTTTGTACTAGATTATAAAACTTTTTTTTGGAGGGAGTTGGTAATTTTTTTTGCAAGACTAATGCACTGTGCTATAATTTCCTTTGATTCAAGGACCATGTTTCTTCAAATATTAAATTTTTGTAGTAGATGCTCAATAAGCACTTGTTTGGGGTGACAGTATTAGAATATCTTTTGAAAAGAACATCTTGGAAGTTACATTCTTTCCTATTATGTACTTCTTATGAGAATTGTCTGAATAACTTAGTGGTTCTATGTTCTGCCTGGAGCAGGGGGAATCTCTCTTTATTGCTAGACATTTCAAGGTCTTTCTATTCCAATAGTCCCTTTGTTAAGAGAGGCTTCATTTAAAACTCAGAGGTTCTCTTATCACAAAGTTATATGATATATTAAAATGGTCTGATTTTTCTAACTTTGTGATTGAAATCTCCCATCTAAATCTTTTGTATAGTATCCTTTTAATCTACCGTTTGAGATGGTACCTCAAAAGTGCTAGCTTAGGTAGGCAAAAAGAAGAGTTAGGTCATTTTTTTTATCTTTGCCTATCATGTTAGGCTTTGAAAATGATCTATTTGTGCAAAGTGAGGGTAGAGAAGATAATCAACACTTAATTCACTTCCTTTGTTTTATTTATAAAAATAAAATTCTATCACTGTCTTTATGTTTGCTTGCTTTTCCATCACCTACATTTCCCAGTGTATCTTTCCCTCTCAATAAACATATTGTAATTACCTGGGTATGTTCAAGGCACTTTGCTAGGACCAGGGTAGAAAAAGGTAAAAAATAAAACTACCTTAAGGAACTACTGATCAGTATGGGCATTTTATGTCAAATTAGTATCCTCCTCACAAACAATCACATGCAGTGTTTGGTTGCCCTGGGCACGTTAATTGATGGGAAAGTATAATCACCTAAACCCTTCTCCGCATAATTATAGTTTGACTCTTCTGAGTATCATAATATCATAGACTTTCAGATTGAAAAGTGATTCTCAGGTCATCTAATCTGATGCATATGTAAACAGAAAACACATTCTACAATTCTTCCTTGATAAATGGTTGTGCAGTTTTGTTTTGAAGAATTCTAGTGTAGGGAAGCTTGCCAAATCTAAAAGTCAATCATTTTGCTTCTAAGCAACTCTAATTGTAAAGATATTTTGTTTTGTTTTATTTCTTCCTTATAGCAAACCAAAATCTGTCTTTTCATCAGTTCTGTCCATTGCTGACCCTTGAAAACAAAACATTGTTTTCCGACCCCTGTAAACAAAAAGAACAGGTATATTCACTCTCCTATATGTTTGCCTTTTAAATACCAGAAGACAGTTACAATTTCCTGAGTGTCTTCTGTCCTTCAAGATATGCATCCCTAGTTCCTTAAACATCCCCCAGTGATATCATTTCTTCTCTCTTCTGCATCCTGATCACTTCTCAGTCTGATCAAATTTGTCAGTGTCCATACTGACCTTTGACATATAGGACTACATATTTTATTCCACATGTGATCTAAAAATACAAAGCCAAACTCCTGGGAAGCGGCTGATGAAATAAAGTCTTTCCACTCATGCCTGAGCATAACTTGACCTTAAATGACCTCATGAGATGTAAGAATTTGAGTTCATGTCAGTTATTTCAGTATCAAGGTTCACAGACCTGTGATCCCTTATAGACATCTTAAAGAGAAAGCTGCAATCTGAAAATACCAAAGGAGCATCATGAGAGAAATTTGTTTTAGCATGAATGACCATATTCCATATTTGAACACACCTTGGTTTTTATCCAAGCTTCATCTCTTATTTTCTGGACTTTCTTTACTCATTTTAATCTTTTCATGGTCTTCTGCCTTGTCTTGCTTGTATCAACTTTTTCTCTGATACTTAAACATGTCCTAGGACTTGTTATCCCTCTTGGATTTGGTACCTAGAGACCCTACATACATAAACAGCACTCAATCAGAATGCGCCACTCCATTAACAGCCATAATTTTGAGCTACAGCTAGTTACACTCCATTAACTTTCTGTGATGAAAAGCAAAATGTAACAAAAGAAAACAAGAAGACAGGATATATTCCTGCCCATACAGAACAGTGCTGACCACTGCTGAAGGCTGCCTCTGCTATAGTGTTGATGTACTAATGTAGAGCCCTAACATAATTAATCAGTTTTCATATGTAGTGGCTTCACTTCTATGTTAAAGAAAAGAGACGTAAGGAAAAAAGGGATTGAGGGTCCAAAATAGAAATATATGGTAACCCTGATAGTATAGTGCCACAAATTCACAGTATTTGCTTCTACTAAGATTAAGGCATTTGAAGAATTTATGGGATTATTGAACATTCACTTCTCACTCACTAAAACCACTCACTTTGTGATTTAAATTTCATAAAAAGAACAGACAGATGGAAAGATGATGTATATTTTGAAGAGGTCTATCATTTGTCTCAACCTTTGAACAACAAAAATTCCTTAGATAATCTGTTACAGATGATCTTGTATATAATTTAAAAATAACTTAATCATTACATTCCTTGGTTCAATTCCGGCCTCAGACCAAACACTTGACACTTACTAGCTGTGTGACCTTGGGCAAGTCACTTAACCCCAATTGCCTAAAAAAAAAATCATTACACTCCTTGAATTATCCACATTTGGCATGTTAAATGGGCAAAATGATGCTCTAGCCAATAAGATTGCATTGATGAATACTATAGAAGTTAACACAAAACTTCTAATAAAAATACTTTTCACATATGCAGAAAAAGTTTACCAAGCAGAAAAAAAGTATGTATGTATGTATGTATGCATGTATACACACATATGTGTATGTATAGATATATATGTATATATATAACATATACATGTGTGTATATATAACATATGCGTGTGTGTATAACATATACATGTGTATATATGCACACATGCATGTGTGTATATATGTATCTATGTGTGTTTGTGTCTGTGTCTGTGCATGTAATGTATGTATACCAGATTGTAGATAATGTACCATTGTTCTGCTTGTAGTTCCTAGGATTCAGAATGCAGCTTCAATAGGAAAGGCTACTATGACAGAGAATGTCATTCAAAAATCCATCAGATGTCAGAATCAATCAATCAATAAACATTTATTAAGTGCTTGCTATGTTCCAGGATATGTGCAAAGATTTAGAGATACAAAAAGAGGCAAAAAAAAGTCCCTGTCCTCAAGGAGCTTGCAATATAATGGGAGAGAAAACATTCAAACAAATTTGTACAAAACCAGCTGTATGCAGGATAAATAGGAAATAATTGAGAGAAACTGCTGCAATTAAGAGGGATTAGAAAAGGCTTCCTGTGGAAGATGTTCTAACAATTCATATTGCTTATCATCAGGCAATCTT
The DNA here is from genome assembly GCF_900497805.2 of Vombatus ursinus. Taxonomy (NCBI): domain Eukaryota; kingdom Metazoa; phylum Chordata; class Mammalia; order Diprotodontia; family Vombatidae; genus Vombatus; species Vombatus ursinus. The sequence continues at coordinate 456,228 of NW_020947390.1, forward strand.
AGCCGTTCTCATGGCAATAAAGGCTGAACATCGTATCCCATGTTGAAGTTCAGTGGCATGATACTTCCAAATGCTATAATATCATTAATATCATAATACTCAAATGTGTTCTTATCAATTCAGGAGTTTCCTCCAACAAAGTAAAACACATTTCATCCATGCCTGCCTATTCTTTGTGACCTTTGTCCTTGACTGTCCCCTACCCCCAATAAGTTAAGCACATAAGATCCACCAGGTGTTCTAGAGGTCTTTGTCTCTTTCTGATATCAGGATGGCACCAACGGAGCACTATGCCTATTCACTGCTCATCCCTCACTCTTGCTATGTAAACAGCCTATTTTCTCTTCCTATCATGCATTTCCTTGGTGACATTTCTTGCTCTCTTTCTTGAAATTGTGATACTCATTTTTAATTATTTGGAGACTCTTGTATTACATGCTTCTTTGCCATACCAAATGTGTAATAGCACTCCTAAATGGCTATGTGTGCAAGATGAATGTCGACTCTCTTTGCAAAGTATCGATAATGAACCAAATCAAATTCCAGTTCAATCAGTTGGTACAATGAGTGATTCATTATAAGTATCAATGATACTAATTTGTAGCAAATTAAAACAACTCTGAGGTATCACCTTATACTTATCAGATTGCCTACTATGACAAAAAAGGAAAATGACAAATGTTGAAGGGGATGTTAGAAAACTGAGACACTAACACACTTGTTGGTGGAGTTGTGAACTGATCCAGCCATTCTGGAGAGCAATTTGGAATAATGCTCTAAGGTCTATAAAACTTTTTTTTTCTTTTACCCTTTGATCCAGCAATACCACTCCTAGGTCTATATCCCAAAGACACAAAAAAAGGTGGGGGAGATCTGTCTATACAAAAATATTTATAGCACTTCTTTTTTTGTGTTGACTAGAAACAAAAATTGAAGGGATACCCATCAGTTGGGGAATGGCTAAACAAGCTGTGGTATATGATTGTGATAGAATATTATTGTGTTATAAGAAATGACAAGCAGGATGATTTTAGTAAAACCTGGAGAAGACTTGCATGACTGATTCAAAGTGAAGTGAGCAGAACCAGGAGAGCACTGTACACAGTAACAATAAGATGAAGAATTGTGAATGACTTAGCTATTCTCAGCAATGCAACAATCTAAGAATATCCCAAAGGACTCAGGATGAAGCATATTATCCACCTCTAGAGAAAGAACTAACATTGTCTGAAGCATGCTATTTTTTACTTTCTTTCATTCTTTTTTTTTTATTCAAGTCTTTTTGTACAAAATGACTACTATGGAAATTTTTTTTGTTGTACATGTATATGGAAATTTTTACATTGTTGTACATGTATAAACTCTATCTAATTGCTTAACACCTCAGGGAGGCAGGAGGGGGGAAGGGAAGGATAGAATTTGGGAAACTCAAAATTAAAAAAAATCAAATGTTAAAAGTTGTTTCATCATGTAATTGGGGAAAAATTAAATATCATATATTTAAAATAATACCATTTTGTAAGTTGTAGGATATGCAATCTTCCTTTTAGATTACTACACGAACAATGATATTATATATCACATTGATTTATTGATTGATTCACTTACTTCCTTTGAGGAAGGCATTATGCTAGGCACTAAGGATATAAAACTAAAATAAAACAAAAATAAATTCTCTACCCTCAAGGAACTTGCATTCTTCTGGTCAATTCAAGATAAAGTGCATCAATTCATGACATTTGTACTTCCAAAATAAAAGGACTGTTTCATGCTTTTCTAGGACAACTCAGTTTGTTCTACTTTTTTCTTCCATAAAATCTCTGCTAGACTTTCTCACTGGCTCCTGAAAACAGATGTAGTATACTTCTGAACTTATCAGTGTCAGGTGGGTGTCTAAAAGGACAATTAATTGTTAATTCCTTTGTCAACTATGATTGACTTCTGCAGACCATAAATTATAATAAGTATATAACACTCTTAATTTCCCTAATGGTGTTAGAATCTGGCTTAGCCAAAAAATGCCAGATGGAACTGAAATACCAATTACATTCTGCTCAATAACAATGTCATCTAAAATATGCATGGATTGACAAAGAATCCTTTCCTGTTCTCAAAGGAGCCAATTTTGGCAACTCTCTTTATTTTTTCATTCACTTACTCATTCAGTCTACAAACATATATTGAATGCCTGTTAGGTATATGACACTATTATAGGTGCTGATGAGAGAAAAATGAAAAATAAAATGCACAATGCTTACTTTCAACAAATGGAGTCTAATAGAAGGAACAAAACATGTACATAAGTATGCCACAATTTAGAATATGATAGGTGCATCAAAAATATGTTATGAGTGATTTGAGTAGAGATACATAAGTTCTAGGAAGACAAATCAAAACAATTCATGAAGAAATTTGCACCTGAGGGTTGAATAATGGACAGATTTTCTAGGTATGGGCAATATAGTATAAACAAATTCATGAGAAAGAAGGCAATAGCTAATTAAGGCATACTTCAGTGGATAACAGCAGTTCAGCTAAAATGTACAATGTGTGGAAGGGAATAGTGTGACATGATGTTGGAAAGATCGGATGGAGTCAGATAAGAAAAAAAAACTGGATTGTCAGGTAAAGGGTTTGAATTAGTCAGGCATTGCAGGTCTTTTATAATGTGGTTATAACTTTTATGAGTTTGTCACCTGACCTCTTTGGATCCCTGTTACCAGCATCTTCTGGAAGATGTTCATTAAATTTTAACACTCTGACCCTTCTGGGATCTATAGATTCCAGTTTTTGTGCCATCTCTATTGGAATTTTTATGACATCCCTGAACAAATACCATACTTAGTGTAAAATGGACTCATATCTTTAGAGAATTATATAGAACATGGTCAGCACAAAAACTATTAGAAAAACTTCTGCATTCATAGATCATCAACAAGAATTATCAAACCCAATCTCCACAGTTATAATCTAGGGAAGCAACTCTTATGAAAATGTGACCCAGTAAGGGGCTGCTGTCAACACTACAAACCTTGGCTTTTTGGCAGCCCCAGCTCTAGAAGATCCAGAAAATAATGTTCTCACCATCAAAATCCATTGCACAATCAAATTGCTCAATATCTGAAAATGATATGGTTTTATTAGTAGAATGACATTAAGGAATGTATACCTCTATCTGCCTTACTGTTGCTGAATCCTAAGGACCCTACCTAGCACCTTTCCATAGGACTTGGAGCTGAAACCTCCTATGTGTTACCCCCATTAGAACGTGAGCTCTTTGAGATCAGTGACTATTTTTCAGACTGAGCACAATGTGTTGCACATAATAAGTACTTAACAAATGATTTTTCATTCATTCATTTCTCATTGATCACCTGTAATTTCATTAATTGTGTGGGAAACATCTGTTCATCACAGAAGGAGTTTATCACATTTCCTTGACCATACAACATGTGGCATGTTTGTCATTAAATTTGGGCCCAGAGTTCCGATCCTGCAAGAAAGTCACTGACCTTGCCCTCACCCAAGCATTGGCTTGATCCTGGATCGCAGCAGGGCATCTAACTCCAGCGGTCATGTTTTATCTTCTCAGCAACTTGGGAGGGAGGTGCTACAGCTAGAGATAATATATGTAAAGAACTTTGCACACAATAAATCACCATATAAGTGCTTAGTATTATTCAGAAATAAGTACTTATAAAAAGTTAAAAAACTCAAAACACATTGCCTTGACCACACTACATAGTTTATATATGGCATTGGCTAGAATCTGTTTGCTGGCCTGGAATTGATTCTACATTGAAAAGATTGTAGGAGATTTAGTATGTGCTGGCCTAATAACCACCTACATTACCATGGGAATTAATTTAGAAAGCCACAGTCATGCAGGAATCTAATTATTATGCACAACTACTCAAAAGGAAGAACCTGTTCATGGTAGTCTCTTTCTAAAAAATTTTCAAACTGTGTTAATCATAGTCCTATCACTCATTTGTAACACACAGGTTATTCTACATTATTATTTCTGACAGTGGTTCTGGATTTACTGTTGTTGAATTTAAGGAATATGTGGACAGCAATAGTACTACTTGTGATCAACTTTCTGATCATGAGCTTTTCCAAATGTAGCTAAACCAATACATAGAAAACAAAAATGTAGTTCATCATTGGATTCCCACATGAAAACTTCTATTTGGTAATGCCTATCACTCTGCTGGTATGGTCTTGGAACCTAGGAATAACTTCAAATGATAATGGTTAAGCATTCTTCATGATGTTCTTCCCTACAAATGAGTTGCTTCTATTGAAACAATTATGAGGCAGTATCTCAAGATGTCCATCCAGACTTATCTGGAGACTTATGAAATATACAGAAACATATCCTGAATGTTTGCTCAGCCTGCATGCATTCTTTGATGACTTTCACCTTAAGAATGAGTATTTTCTAGGAGTTAATGGTCTATATAAGCTGAGTTCCTACCAATAGCACAGCATGACACTTGCGGCTATTTAACTAAATGACTAGAGCAGGGGTCACAAAGCATAGTATGAGAGCCACATCTGGCCTTAAAACATTTTAAATTTAAAAAATGTATACAAAATGTTTAAATTAAAAAACCCATTTTTTTGTTGTTGTTCATGGGTCATATAAAACCAAATGGTGGGGGCAGGGGGGAGTGGCCTTCAGGTCATAGTTTGCTGATCTCTTGAGTAAAGGATGCATAGATTTGTGTGGCATCACCAGATTCATCAACACTAAAGGCATAACTTCTTGGTTGACTTGACAAAACAAACAAATAAAAACTATCAGAACTGTCCCTTGCAAGTTTCATCTGATAGTATTCCTTTTGTTGGTTATACCTTTTGAATATTGATTAGAACCACAAAGTAAAGAATTCTTTGACAACGGCAACTGCTAAAGTGGATTTTCCTCATATTTCTATGCTCATTAGGTATAATCTTAGATAAAATTTCAATATGAAGTAACCCTTTGCTTGTTGTTGGTCAAATAATATGGTTATAATACATATGTATGTCTGATGATTTATTGGAATGGAATGGTTTAATTCCATCTGAATTTTAGTGGTTTGTACATTTTGAGCTACATGTACTTATATGCTAGTCATTTCCATAGGAATTTGCAGCAATAAAATTCAGTAATATGGAATGTCTACTCATCAGCCTGTGTGTTGATTATCTGATGGAACAGTATCACATAATATAGCTCTGGGATATATTTAGACCCTAGTCATTTATTTTTTAATGTAGACTTCACCTTCCCAAATAGATTGTAAACTTCTGTAGTGAAGGGACCATATCTTCTACATCTTATCTCCCTCAATAGTTAGTATAAATACTCTGAAACTTAACAATTGTTTGAATAGTTCTTAGAGGGAGAAAAGATTCATCTGCAAATTCTACTGTATTTGCTTGCCAGTGAATAATAGAATTTAGTGCTACTAAAGTTGATTAGACAAGAAATTTACCCTTGTCTACTTACCTTGCCCAGCTTCAGGTAAATATATAACCTTTGTATTGTGGCCATATCTGGAGAATATTCTGCTAGTCAATGGAAAATTCAAGAATGAGATCTAAGTATAGTACATAGTACCTTATTCCACTATTTTTTTTAATATTGCTTCGTGAAAGTATGAAGGAAGCTTATTAGTGGTGATGAGACAATCATTTCATTCCAACTACATGACTAAGTTTGAAGTGATGGTGTGTGTGTGTGTGTGTGTGTGTGTGTGTGTGTGTGTGTATGCATGTGCATGTGAACAGAACCAAATTAGTCAGGGGGTGAATTCTTTTTAAGGATTGTTAATTTGCTCTGTGCCATTCTCATTCTCTCTCCACTTCATACCCAAAACTGTAGTCTCTAAGGAAATCATGGAAGTAGGATTTAAAAAACATTAGTTCTTTGTGTTTCTGAAATACTACATTACTGACATTTTTATAACTCTCATCACCAAGTTTCTTAGTTCCCTTGCCAAAGGATAATTTAGTGGAAACTGTGAAGACATGAATTCTGGAGATGTGTACATTTGGTGAATGGGGTTATGATAGCTTTCTTCAATTTTCTGAAGGTCCTTTGCGTGGAAGAGGGATCAGAATTATTCTACTGAGTCCCAAAGATCAAAAGTAAAAGCAATGAGTGGAAGTTGCTGTGAGGCAGATTTCAGAGTCAGTCAGTGAAGAAGCATTTATTTATTAAGCACTTACTATGCACGGAGCAGTGTGTTAAAAACGGATGTTAGGGGAAAACAACAACAAACAACCCTTGAAACAATGAAGACTGTCCAGAAATGGAATAGGTTTCTGCTTCAGGGTTTGGGGTTCATCAGGTATCTTCAAACAAAGGTCATCCTTCTCAGATGAGATAAAGTTTGGGCTTAGGTAACCTTGGAGGTCCCTTCCAACTCTGAAATTCTGTGAATTAGTGAATTCATAAATGAATATATTGAAACTTGTTATGTTTCTTCATTGATTTACTTAGCTTTATCATTCACTGAGTGCTAATTAGCAAACATCCAGCCTTCTTAAAGGTATTCTAGGATTTCATTTCCATTTACCTTGTTTGGAAGTAATTTCTTTGAGTTTCTTCCCACATAAACAGGGAAACAGCAAATGTTTCCTAACAATGGTATTTAGTACCGGCTCCAGCCTCATCTACATTGCTTAATTAAGTTTTTCAATATGCAGATTTGCTTTTTGACTTGTGCATAACTAGTAGTAATTTTGGCTACCTCAGGCAGTTTTTCCTCTCATATTATTTAGTAATTAACATTTAATAATTTTCATCAAATTCTAAAATTTTCAATTAATGTTAGTATGTAGGAAGAACAGTTTTCCAAAATCTTCAAAATATTTATTTTGAATAAGTTTTGAATAACAACACATACTGAACTAATTAGGTCCCAGAGGATTTAATATTTTACCTTTCATCAGAAATAATATGATTCTTAATTTTGAAGATTCATTTCTCAGTAGTTTTATCCATTGGGTTTCAGAAGATGTAGAACATAGAGGCAGCTTCAAGCTTTAATTCTCTATACAGAATATCATGTCTAAATGTGATAGTTTTCCCAATTCGGTAGAGTTCATTTATGATCCAATTACAATGTGGCTTTTAACCTTAACCTCTCTCTTAAGGACATCCCTTTCCCTAACCATTTTGCACTTGAGCATTTATCTTCATATGTAGAACATCTATTGGTGGGGATACAAAAATGCAAATGAATGAAATTTGATGGAAATTAGACTTTAACATTGTAATTGATAATATATTTTGTATAACAACTTAATATGACTAAAATATTTTAGCAAAATAGATCAAATAATGCAAAATATTTTGTTAGAGAAAATTAGTTTCAAATGAGAAATGTTCAAGTGCTGTATAAACACATATGTAAATAATATAAACATATATGTATATATACATATGCATATATGTGTATATGAAAACAGGAGAGAGAGAAACAGAGAGAGAGAGAGAGAGAGAGAGAGAGAGAGAAAGAGAGGGAGAGAGAGAATTTGGTTGTTATTTTTAATGCAGAAGACCTAAGGCTCCAATTAGCACAAAACAAGAAACTTGAAACTGAGAATGGGCTGTGATAATCTTCTTCAGTAAATATTTATGAAACATTAAGTTAATTTAATGATTTCTTCTTTGGGAGAGGTGAATTTGCTACTTAACTTGCAGATATCTATTATTACTGAAATCCTAGAGAATATTAAGTTTTAGCAAATTATTTGCACAATATAAGAACCTCATTTTTGTCATAAACATTAGATCTTGGTGAACAACATTCCCTCCATATTCATTTTTATTCTGAATTTTACTTGATTTATCAAAATTAAAAAAATAAAAAAAATCCTTGCTGATATATTCCTTTTTTTTAGCATTAATAAATATTTCTTAATTACTTCCTAGGTTAAAAGTGTATATAAACAGAAATGCATACGTGGCTTGGGATTTAGCATATAATAGCACCTCATTCATAGAACTCTTGTGAGGCTCAAATGAGATAATAATTATAAAGCACTTAGCACAGTTCCTGGCATATGGTAAGTTCTGTATAAATATTAACTATTTATTATTATTATTAAAGATATATTAAAGTTAATTTAAGGTAATTTTGTGGGGCAAAGGTCCTAGCAGGTGGGGGAATCAAGGAAAGGTTACATGTAGAAGGTGACACTACAATACTGAATTTTAGAGGAAACAAGAGAGTCTAAGAGGGGTTTTGAAAAGGGAGATGTATCTTTCTGTTTGAGACAAAGCAAGATAGTTTATGTAGCTCATGAAGGAATGTAATATATAAAAACTCAGGAAAAGCATACTGAGACCAGTTTATAAAGGGCTTTAAGTGCTAAATAAAGAAGCTTATATTTGATGCTTTAGGTAATAGGCAACCACTGGAATTTTATTGAGTAGAGGATTGATATGAGCAGAACTTCATGATTGGAAAATCACTCCAACAGATGAGTGAAGCATGGATTGTAGAGTTATAAGTCTTAAAGTGGGAAGCTTTCGATTAGGAGGCCAATGATGCAATGCAGTAAAGAAGTGATGACCTGTATAAAGGTAGTGGCCAGATGAGTTGAGAGGAGATACATGTGAAAGAGATCTTGGACATAGAAACAACATTTAATAATTGATTAGATATATAGGCAGAGGGAGAATGAGAAATCCAATATGAGTCTGGGTTTGAAAACCCATATGACAATAAGGATGGTGGTACAATCCTTGGTGCCCTGTTTGGAACATGTTGTGTTTGAGATGCCTATGGGACATCAAGTTAATAATGATCAATCAGCAATTGGTAATGTATGTCTTTTGAGATGTCAAGAGAAGAAAGAAGAAGGGTCGAACATAGTCTTGGGAGACATTCAGTTAGAGGCTTGATATGGATGATAATCTAGCAGTAGAGGTTAAGAAGTGGCTCGACAGGTGTAATAAGAACCAACAGAGAAGAGATTCAAGAAAAGTCAAAGAAGAGAGATTATCCAACAATGTCAAATGCTGGAGAGGGGTCAAGAAGTGTAAAGATTGGGGAAAAGTCATCAGATTTGACAAGAGATCATTGGCATCTTAAAACAGAAGAGTTCAACTGACGGGTGAGTTCTAAACATATATTGCAAAGCACTGAGAAGAAAGAGAGAGGTGAAATGGAGGCAATGAATATAAAAACATGCATGAATGCAAAGTTTTGCATATATCTGTAATCCTAGGTAGGTGGGGAGACTGAGAAAAGGAGATATTTTGAGCTTAAGAGATTTGAGCTCCTGTGGGCTATATTGATTGAGTGTCTGCGCTAGTGTTGTATCAGTACTGTGAGCCTAGGGAACTGGGCAACACTAAGTTGTTTAAGCAGGAGCAAACTAGACCAGGTCAGAAGTGGAGCATATCAAAGCTCCCATGCTAATGAGTGATAGGATCAGGCCTCTGTATCTCTAGCCTATGCAAGATGGGAAGATCTAGTCTTTTAAAACAAACGAAAAACAAATGCAAAATACTTCAACAAGTACACATATATAACATTTTACATAATATTTATATAATGCTTTATATAAATATCAGCTTCCTTTATGTTTTAACTTAAGTATCATCTTTTAATGGGAGCCTTTTACAACCCCATTTATTTGAGTTTCCTCTGTTAATTATTTCCTGTAAATATTTGCCTTCTATATATTTGTTTGCATCCTGTCTCCTCTGTTATGTTGTAAGTTTCTTGAGGGTAGCGGCTGTCTTTTGCCTCTTTTTGTGTCTCTTGTGCTTAGCACATAGTAGGCACTTATCAGAGGATTATTGTCATCACTTCTAGAAATTATATAACCAAACTTCACCTTATGTTTTATTTACATTATTTCATTTGATCCTTTCAACAACTAGATGAATAAGTAATGTGAGTATTGTTTTCATCTTACAAATGAGTAACAAGGGGTTGACTGACTCAAGAATACACAGTTAGTATGAGGGTCATACTGACTAGAAGTAGTTGTCATTTTACCATCTCTGGAAAGGAATTTAGTGGTTTTCTAATGCAACTTCATTTATTTTACATGTGAGGAAATAGAGGCTCAGAGAATATAAGTGATTTGTCTGAGGTTGTATAGGTCATTAATGGAAAACTTAAGAATCCTATGATCTCTTCCCTCATTTGTCTTCCTTAGTAATGTCAGCTATCAAGTTGCCTGAATCTATTACTTTCCCTTTGTTTCTGTGAAACATTGTACATATGTACACCCACAGGGGAAAAAAAACCCAACAAATACTATATATGATGTTAATCCATTTTTTTTCCTCTGGACCTGTGTTTTTATTGGTATACTCAGAAACCTTACCTAGCGTCATTAATACATTTTTTTGTTGTTGTTGTTTTGTTTTTTTTTTAAGAGATTGATTTGCTTAGAGAAATGCTTTCAAGGGAGAAAAAAAACCTTCAAAAGATGCAGATTATATTAATGGCTTAATGAATGGGGTATTTACTACTAAAATAAAATTTATTGCAACATGCAAATTACCAATCAGTCTCTAATGGGGTTATAAATCTGATAGTTGTTGTGATTGTTTCACATCTTGTTAAACTGTTTATAAGGTTTCCTTAAATACTAAATACATTTCAGTCAAAGTTAAATATATTGTGTTTGCAGAGGCCATCACTATTTCAGACAGTAAAGAATTCATTTGGTATCTTCAAGGAATCAGAAACATTTTTAGGGACTAATTAATGGATTCTAATTACAAGGGAGTTAAGTGATGTATTCACAAAAGATGAAATCTGGTATCATATGTCTTTTGATAAAATAATACTTGTTAAAAAGGTTAAACTCAATAATTAGTTGTTTGATCTTGATTTAGAAAAATATAGAAAATCATATTTTACTCTATGTGAAAAAGCTAACACACCTTCTTTAAAGTAAAATAATTGGGCCTCCGATGTATCAATGAGGATGTGACTCATCAAGATGGCATCTGTCCTTTAGAATTTGGCAGTTCAATAACAGGAGGCCTAGTTATAAGTGATACTGAGATGCCAACCTAGAAATGGTGCTAAAGGCAAACCTTGAAGGGCTACCTCTACTAATTCAGCAAATAGTGATTCAGCCAGAGATAGAGTGGCAGTGGATAAAGTGTCGAACATAGAGTTAGGAGAGACTTGGGTTCCAATATTACTTGTTATGTTGCCTAGTTACTTAACCTATCTAAAGCATAGTTTCTTCATCTGACAAATGAAGATAATAATTAATTCCTATCATTTCTGTGGGGCTAAGATGAGATGTATATAAAGCACTTTGGAAAACATACAGTGCTTTGTAAGTGACAATTATTATTTCTGTTATTATGAACTTAATAAAACATGGAATAAATATAATTTACCCACTACTTTTTTTTTATTCTTAGCCTGTATGCTAAACTGATCTGCCCCATCTGTTACTTTGGCCTTGCTGTATTCTCACAGAGATTTTGTATCAATTCTGATGGTTTTCAATTAGATCTAGACCAAGCCCTTTAAACTTTCATGAGTGTTGAACTTGCTAAAAACAAATCTGTTGAGAGTTAACTACTCAGAATCAGTATTAGAATGAGAAGGGTCCTCAGAGGTAATTTAGTTCAATCAATATCTGATAGGAGAATCTTTTCTACACTATCACTGACAAATTCTCTCTCTCTCTCTCTCTCTCTCTCTCTCTCTCTCTCTC
>NW_020947390.1:468033-488082 GCF_900497805.2 Vombatus ursinus
CTCTCTCTCTCTCTCTCTCTCTCTCTCTCTCTCCCTCTCTCTCTCTCCCTCCCTCTTCAGTAATGGACTACTAATTCTTAAAGCATCGTTTCTTAAATGGTAGGAAATACACTCCTTACATCAAGGCTAAACTTGTTTCTTTGCACATTTTATCCATTGTCTACTACAGAGACCAGGCAGAGTTGACTTAATCTCTCTTACACTTAATAGCTCCTCAAATTCAGGGAGACAGCTATCATGGCCCACCCCCAGATTCCTTCACCTCCTTGTTGTATGTCATGTTCTCCAGGCCTCTCACCCTCACCAGTTTATCTTCTCACGTAACTAATCTGTCTCAGGAAGATGTAAAGGCAAAGGGAAGTAATCTAAAGTCAGAACAAAAGATATACTCATCTTCCCTCTTCTCTTTTTCTGGATGTAGAATTATGGCCTAGCTAGATCCTAGAGCAAAGGAGTTTCTATAAATCTTTTTACTCTGTAATTAAAAAGGAATAAGAAGAACAAATCTGAAATATTTACTTGTGATTCATGATTTCTAGTTATGCTACCATATCCAAGTTTATAACCTGCCTGGGGGGAGGGGGTGAGAGAGCAGGCTGGAACTACTGTTATAATTTGTCTCCTACTATTTTTTGGTATACATGTAATAAAAATATTACTTAATCATCAAATTCCCCTAACCTACAAATAACATTTTTCTCAGAGTTTGATTTGTAATGTAATAGTTTGGCATGTACTGAAATACTTTTTCCCAAAGTAAGCAATACCATAAACAATGGTTAGTTTTCCAGACTAAAACCTAATTAATCCTAATGTAGCTAAAATACTGTAAATTTGCAATGAAAAATAAGATTAAAATAATACATTGGAATTACTACTAATAAAATAAAATGGAAAAAAATGATTCTAAATATGGATATTTAGGGAAAAGCAGGTATAATTAGAGGTTAATGAATAGGGAGATGTTGGGGAGCTCCTAAAGAGATTTCTCTTGGTTCTTTTAAAATGTTTAGAGGTTAACAGCACTTTATTATATAAATTGAAGTTAAAAAGCATTTCTCCCATTTTATACAGGTAGTTTATAACTTCTCTGCCAATTTCTAAAATACGACCATAATTGTGGTTATGATTAAAATTACAAATGCAATTCAGAAAGGCAGAGGGATCATCAGGGTTGTGCCTTTGGACTCTATGGGATAAAGCAGACAAATTAAACCAGGCTGTGTCACAGGGGATGGCTTGGTAGGGGTAAGTGGCTAAGGGCTAATACTCAGATACTGGTCACCCATTTGAGTTCGACAGGAAAGCCAAACGAGAACAAATAAACAATGCAAAGAAAGACAGATTTAGAGTCAGATAAACTAGGTTCAAATCCTGTCTTTAATATTTCTTACCCATGTGACCTTGGCCAATTTGAATATCTTCACTTAGCCTCACTTTCCCCATCTACAAAATAAAATGATTGTACTGGATAGCCTCTGATGTCCATTCTAGCCCTAAATCTATTATCCTATATTCCTAAAAAAAAGTTAAAGTACATGAGCAAGGACAGTTATCCAGGTTTTTCAAACAGAGGCAGATTCCTGGTCAATGCGCTATCCATGCTTTGTTGTATAAAAGTCCCCATTCGGCAGAAGAGCACAAAGAGCCAAGTTCAAGTGTACTGATAAAGACAAGAAATCACTAAGAAATGAATTCTATACCAGAATACTGTCTCTCAACAGCCAGAATAGGCCATCATATCTATAGAACTGTGCAGTCAGGGTATGCTTGTTGTGACCCCCCAAAAAGGCCAATGTCTCCCACTGCATTCTGGGCCATCTCCATTTTTCCTGATCTATATGTGGCCAATGAACCCAGATGGCTCTGGAGGAGAAAGTGAGGCTGGTGACTTTGCACAGCACTCCCTCACTTAAATCCAATTTACTTGATAGGCATGGCATCATTTTCCTCTTATCATGGTCATCTTCAAGAACAAAGGACAAACCATACGAACAACCACCCCCACAACCTGTTGTGCCTAGAACAATCTATTAATTAACAAGCACGTATTAAATATCAGCTACATGCTAGGCATTACACTGAAAAACGGGGATACAAAGACAAAAATGAAATAGTCCATGCCTAAAAAGTGCTTACATTCTATGGAAGGAGTCAACACACAAATTGCATAAGTACTCTAATGCTGTGTTAAAGAATGGGATGAATTTTATATTGTAGTTTGAGTCAAAAAAGATCATCACACTTGGACCCAGAGGAACATTTATTACCCATTTTTCACTCAGGGGAATTGTTTGTGATAAAAAGAGGAATTCCAGGACCCATTTGAACAACAACAAAGAAAGGAAAATGTGTTAAATTACAAGTCATGTTGTTAGTTTATGTAGTAAGCCGTAAGGGAGATGGCCTCTAACATCATTTTCAGCTAATGATATTGATTCTATCACCCTATCATCCTAAATTTCAGAAGAGGATTGTTGTTCATCCTTCATTTTCAAAGAGTACCAATGACATCATGGGGTGATGTCTTGATTTGTGTTTGAGTTGGAATTAAGTGAAACAGGGTTACACAAAGTCATCAGCCTCCCTCTTTCTTCCAGAGTGATTGAAATCCAGTAGCAAGACAAAAGTCAAGATGACTGGTGATAGCCCAGGATGCAGTGGATGACCTTGCCTTTTTGATGTCTGACCAAACTCTAAGCACTTCACAATACCTGCTTCAACCGCCTTTACAGTTATTGAAACAAATTGGTATAATTCACCCTTCCCAGTGGGAGAAGTCTTTACATGCATGGCATAGATATCCCGATAACTCACCAATGGGTTTGAAGCCTGTCAGTTACCCTCAGCCAAATTTAGCCTGTCTGCCGAGAGTTTTACTGGGGAGTGACCTCTGTGCATGCTACAGCTTCTTGGAGCCACAGGTGAAAGATGAGTGACAAGTGGACACTGAAAGGTGGATAAGCAGCCCTCTGATGTGAGAGTTTGTCAAGCCTTTTCAGGGCTGCTCAGAAGTGGATTGGGGATAGCTGGATGGAAAGAACAAAAAGCAATTCAATCTAAGGGGACCAAAGAGGATGGATTGGGAAGTCAGATGAGACACACCATCTCTCATGCTTAGTGTTGGTGCTTAATAATTGTTCATTGAATTAGGTTTACTAGGGAATGGAAGCCCAGGGAGTAGGGAGTTATAAACAGAGGTAAGCAATGAACATACCTAAAACAATAGTCATTCCAAAACAGTGAAAATAAAATGTATTTCTGAGATTTTTCTAGAAGAAAAAAAATAAATGGAAATTTGCTACAGATGGAATGTAACCACTCCTGAAAGTAATAGTGCAGTTTTAAGCCCTAATAGCTTAAAGTTTGCATTACATTATGTTATTCAAACATCATTTTTATTATAGTACAACCAGGGTTCACAAAAGCTTCAGAGTTCCCTTTGTAAATGTACGCTATCTACACTGTCACAATTATCTCTTATGCGCTGCCATTGACCTTGGTCAATTATTTAACCTTAATAGCTTAAAACGAAAGTAAAACTTTTGGAATACCCTGTATACAGGACATGAAAGAAAGTTAAGAATTAAAAACTATCATTAACATTATTACAAAGATAGAAGTAGGTAGCTTAGCAATTTCGATTTAAAAAGTATCTTATTTCAATTTTACTTCTCTTAAAGTAAGGACTAACCCATACAACATGTTTCTGCCATGGATACTGAGATACAAGTCTTGTATAGTGGAAAGAGCACTAGATTGGGAAATAAGAAGACCTGAGATTTAATCCTTATATCTTCTACTAGCTAGTCATGTGATATAAATTTTGTATACCTCCTCTGTAAAATGAGAAGTTGGAATATAGAAGACAGCTGAGACTTCTTGTAATTCTAAATTCTGGGGCAGCTAGTTGCTTCAGTGGATAGGAAGACTCATCTTGTTGAATTCAAATCTGATCTGACACTTTCTAGCTGTGTGGTGCTGGGCCAGTCACTTAACTGTGTTTGCTTCAGTTTTCTCATCTGTAAAATGAGCTGGAGAAGGAAACAGAAAACTACTCCATTATCTTTGCCAAGAAAACCCAAATGAGGTCACAAAGAGTTGGACACAACTGAAACAATTATATAACAACAACAATTATACATTCTACAACTTTTTTAATCTGTGGAGATTTCTTTTTTGCTAGATCACAATTTAAATATATACTCCTCCCTCCTACACACATGCTCACAATTGGCTATAATGACTAATTTCATGGGAAGAGAAGAGAGGGAATTTAAAAATAAAATAAATTAATACTATGTGCATATATATGAATATATATGTGTATGCACACATATAAAAATCAAGTTGCAAAGTCAATTTAAAGTACTTTTTTTTCCATTAGCAGTGATTTTTAAGCTGCTAAGTAATGTTAAGGAGTTGTGCATTCAGTTTTATTTCACTACCTACCTCAGATAAAGCTGCAGGCTCTTAGCAGCTGCTGCATTTGCATTTTTCAGGCACAAATAAAAACTTGAATGCTTAAAAAAAAAACCTGTTTTCCCAGTGTTAAATAGTCAGTGATCATGGAACTGTGGTGTTACCACCAAGCAAAAGATATAACATCAAATTTACAACCTTTAGAAAAGCATTTCTAAATTAAATGGGAAAATTATGCTAATTCAATATTAAGACGACAACTTTAAAAATAGGAAAGTCAGGACCTGCAAAAGTTATGGTTTTCATTAACAACATTAACATGACTACATTACACATATGGAATATATTATAACAGACTTTTTCCCACCTAACTTGTAATCAAAACTCCTGCATATTCTACTTATGATAGTATAATTAAGAGCATTTTCACTTTCATTTCATGATTTTCTCCATTTTTCTCCAAAGTCCTTAATATCATTTCATAGGTAATTGATAAATTAAAAAATAAGCACAGGAAATCTTCACAGGAAAAAGAAAAAAAGAGAATAGTGTCAAAGATGAGACCATTCCCTATGAAAGGGCATGAGCCCCAGGTAACATAGGGAGATAGTTAATGTGCTTTTTTTTTTCTTTATCACTCTTCCATCTTTCCTTTTTTGTCTCTTCCTTCCTTTTGGCACCATTCTCATAACATTTACATATACACACATCTATCTGTCTATCTATCTATCTATCTATCTTTCTATGTATAATTAGTTATGAAAATATTAACTCTATGGCCCTAGTAAGGAGGGTCATGTTAATGTCTACCAATTAACACTATATTGGTTACTAGATATTCAATCCATGCAGATGACACCATTCATTCATTCATTCATTCATTTATTTGTTCCCCAAACACTTATACTAGGTAGATGCCAATGTACCCCATACTGAGAAAGAAGTATTTCAGTCAGCATGATTTATAGGAGGACAAGGAGTTGATGCTTGCTTGAAAAACTGACATAATTTCTAGGCAAATTTATATATCTATAAATGTAAAGAAATAGAAAAGTAGATTTGGACAATATTAATTACTAAGTATTAAGGAATTTAAAGAGAAGTAAAAAATATGAGATTGTTTTCTTCTATTAAAAAGTACAGTCAACTAAATGAGTACTTCACTAAAGAGAAGAGGGATGGAATACAAACTTTAATAAGAAAAGTTTGCAATACATTATGTTTTTTTATTCAAGCATCATTTTTATATTACAAGTAGGACTCCCAACTTCCTATTCCCCTTTCCAAATGTACTGTAACAATTCCTGCCCTGCCACTGACATTTGTCGATTCAATCAATCTCTATGTACCTCAATTTTTGTACCTATGAGTAATGATAATGAATATCTAAATATTTGACATCACAACAAATATCTAAATATTTGACATCCATAATTCTTATGGATGGAAAAAAGTGCTCAGTTAGGAGCGTTGACAGTGATAATAACTGATAATTACATAGTACTTTCAGGTTCAAAAAGCTTTTTAATACATTCTCTCATTTGAGCTCCAGAACAGCCCTGTTATATAGGTATTATTTCTACTTTTTATATTAGGAAAACTATAGTTCTGAAAAGTTAAGCAACTTGATTAGGGTCATGTACAGCTGGTTAGTAGGATCCTAGAATTATAAATGATAGAATTAGAATCAGAAGCAATCTCAGAGACCATCTAGTCCTACTCCCTTAGTTTTATAGATGCCAAAGATAAGGGGAAAGGAAGCAGAGGCCAAGGTCCCATGTGTTAAAGAGGGGGATTTGGGTCCATGTCTTTATTCTAGGACTGGTGCTCGTTCTGTTGTATCATGTTGCCTCCATCGGCAGAGGCACAATTTGAACTCGGATTTTTCTTGCTTCAGGTGCGTCGCTACTAGGCCACACAGTTCCTAGTAGTTTCAGGGGGAGGTAGTATTTAAAGATGGCCTTCTACTGCTACCCTCTTTCTGCCCCTCCCCAATACATCTTTAGCTTATAGAAAAAAAAAAGATAAAACAACAACAAAACCATCACCACCACCCCTCCCCACCACCACTAACAACAATTACTTATAAACTGCTGCCAATGGTCAGGTAAATCCCAAAGCCCAGAAATAACAGTGCTTCTAAATGCCTTGTAGCCATCATCCAAGGGAGTAACCCTTGTGGAAATGCAGCCTGGTAATTAAATTTCTTTTGAGACTGGATCTTTCTCTCTCACCAAGACTGGAAGTGCAGTGGCCTGATCCCACTGCAGAATGGCACAGAAACTTTGACCAGGTCAGTTTCCAACACAGATCAGGATGTCCTTCATTAGGCAGGTTGATGGCCCTCTGTTCTGTGGGCCCACCATATTGGTGACGGACTTAGTTGAGTTATCCAATCAACTTTATCTGTACTGCAACTCAACTCCACGCTTAAGTTGCTGTAGCCCCTGCTTCATAGGTAGCTCAAGACCCAGAAAAGAGAGCTCTCGCAATTCTCAAATGGTCCAAGGTCAGAGACAGATCTATTTCTTTTTAAACTTGGATTTGAATATTCTTTCTCACCCCTCATTTATTTGAAACATACTGGATCAGCTGTCCCTCCTACTGTTTAAAATATTATATCTAGGAGTGACCTTGGAGATCCTCTAATAAAACTCATACATTTAATAGATGAGGAAACTGAAGCTGGGAGAAAGGTCACACATGTAGAAAGTAACAGAACTTAGAATCCAGCATATATCGTTTCTCTGGCTTTAAAAGCTAGGGCACCAGACTGTCTCTCTTTTCTTCTTGAATCTCATTGTTTCCATCCTTTCAGCATGCTCTACCCTTCCAGATTTCCCTCACATTAGCATATATCTGATCCCCACTGCTGCTATTTTAGAGGCTGTTTCTTCTGCTCTCCCATAATACCCCATTAACTAGAGCAGTCTCAGTCACTTCTCGCATTCAGAATACATGCATGAGGCTAGAGAGGAAGTGCTCCCTGATGAGTGAATGACAAAGCAATCATTGCCTTTTACTTTTAGAAATCTGATTATCAGCTAACTTTATCTGCAGCTTTTGCATGATGTATGATTGTGCGTGTAAGGATAGGAACTAGCAACAAATAGAAATTTTGAGAAAATTGAAGTTATCAAATTTTGCAGTGACTTTGACTCTCTGTTCCCTATGTCTCTGATACCAAAAACCATTCCTTTATATGCTAAACCTGGGAAAGGAGTGATGCAAATAGATGGATATCTAAAAATAGATCTGGCTCGACTTTTCATAAGTTTCATTTATAAACTCAATTTTATTGCAGTAATTATTCTTGCCATCTATACGATTAAAAAAAGACTTTTTTTTCCTCTATTCATATATCTTTTTCCTTTACACAATAGATCTGTCCTATAAAGGTCTGACCAAAAGTAAAATTTGTTTTTCATTTTTAAGTAACTGTTTTGTTCTTATCTTTCAGTGATAGTAATATATACTTTGGCTAGTGATTACACATCTGGTGGGCGAGTCCACAGTATTTTCTAAATTTCATCTCAATATTTCAGTACCATTATATCTAAAATGAGCAGTTTCTATGATGGAGCATATGTGAAGTGTTGGATTCTTGTAAATGTCACTTCCATTACTTTCCCACAAAGTTGCCTGCTAGTGAACAGCAACAAAGCATGTTTGAATTCTGTTCCTCACAATTCTGCTCTAAAGGAACCTTATGTTCATTCAATCAAGAGATTCAAGTATTCCTTGAGTAATCCACTTGCCGACCAGCACCATTCACAGCTATTCAGCCAAGAATCATAGATAATTAGAAATGAAAAATATAATTAGAGTACCACTATGTAGTACTATCACCATGTGATTGATATCCATGTGACTAGACAGGGTTAGTAAAGGATAGATGTGCATTACAATAAAAAGTTTTTAGTTTGATAGAAAATACTTCATACTGATAATAATAATAATGATAAGCATTTATATAATGTTTTGTAGTCTGCAATATATGATATTGCAAACCAGCTTCTGTATCAGGAAGATATTGGTTTAAATTCTGCCCATCACATATGTTGTTTGGATGACCCTGAGAGAGTCATTTAACCTCTCAAAGATGCATTTACTAAGTTATGTACCGTGGAAATCAAAAGCAGAAAAAAGAAAAAAAAAAGGTTCATGTACACCAAAATATATACAACAGCACTTTTTGTAGTGGTAAGAACTAGAAACAAAATATACACCCATTAACTGAGGAATTGAGATCTACTATATTAGATACATAGTCAGGAGGATTCAGCGTCATGAGTTCAAATATGACTTCAGACACTTACTAGATATGTGACCCTAATAGGGGTCACAACTGGACACAACTGAAAAACTACTTAACAACAACAAAATATTAGAGATCTTCTGCATTGCAAGAAATAAATTCAGAGAAGTACTGGCAATACATATATAAAATAAAGTGGAATGAAGTCAGCAGAACCAAGAAAACAACATACATAATGATTAAAACAATGTAGATGCAAAGAACAAAAAAGAACTTCATATAATTAAAACAACCAAACTTTGCCTAGAGAAGAGTTCAGAAAATGCAAAACCTTACCTTCATTAAAAAATGGTGGATTATTGGTATGGAATATTTCATATACTACTGTCAATGTGATATATTGGTTGATTTTGCTGAACTGATTTTTTTTCTTTTAAATATGTGTTATAGGATAATAATTACTTTGTGTAGTTGAGTACAATTAGAGAGGGCATATGATATCAAAACAAAAGGCAACACCAAGTTTTGTTTAAAAAATGCTGACTAGTCCATTTGGTTTTCATTAAGAATGCCCTTGATAGGTACATAGATCAGATGAGACAGTAAATATGTAGGCTGATATCTTCTTGGTTAGCTTTTTTGTTACCAAAATCATGATCCGTATTCTCTTCAATTTGGGCTAATTTTTCTCGACTTAACAATATCTTACATTTATTTCTGGTACTTTCTGAGTACTTTTAATTTTGGACACCTACCTAAAGGATTTCTTCTATTAACCAGGCCTAGTCTGACCTCATTAAATTCCATCTCCATTTTCTCACATAGTAGTTTGAGTACTGACTGAGGTTGTAGAGCCCAAATGTGTATTTCCAATGATTATGAATCTGACTTCATCAGTATAGGAGAGCCTATTAAATTAATATCTTTGTTTTGGATTCACCCACAAATATTATCTGGATGATAATAATACCAACTAGCATTTATATAGCACCTACTATGTGCCAGATACAATGCTAATTGCTTTAAAAATATTATCTTATTTGATATTCACAACAACACTGGGAGGTAAGTGCTACTACTATCCCCATTTTACAGTTGAGGAAACTGAGGCAAACAGAGGTGAAGTGACTTGTCCAAGGTTATAGAGCTATCTGAGGCTGTAGTTAAACTTAAATTTTCTTCATTCAAGGTCCAGTGCTCTATTTACTGTGCCACCTAGATGCCTGGGTCCTCTAACTTACCCATATTTTACTCAAACCTCTATGGAAGCTCAGTTTCTCCTCAACTGTCTTTTGTTATTTTGTGATGAAATACTATTAAAATTCTGTCATTCTCCTCTCTGATGTTTCACAAATGAGTTTGTTGTCTAAACTCCTGTTGCCCTTGACTGCCATTTTCTCCATTTAGCAAAAAGAGCTAGAGTTTGAGAATTGAAGTTGGTTCTGAGAACTCTTAGTCTTCTCTTTGTGGTGTATATTTTCCATTGGATTAATCTTTTCCATGTAGTAATGATAGAGTTATAATTGTTGATTTTCCACTTTTTTTTTTAGAAACTACACTTCAATGAAACAAGTAAAGTTGAAACTTTTGTAATTATATGCAGTGTCTTCCTATTTTCATTCATTTGATGACAAATTCATTGATTATTCTTTCTGCTACACAATAGATGCTAAGATGGCCATTTGGTAACAAATTATTCTCTTTCTAAGTATGTACTGGTATCATTTCAAGTTTTGTGAAATGTGCCTGAGGTTGGTCTATACTGAAGTAACCTTTGAAAATCCAGGTTCCCTTCTAGGCCATAATGTGGCATCAGAGGACTTATATAGAGTCTCTGCATAGAGGAGGTAGTTAATAAATGTTTGTTGAAGTCTGATATTTGAAGCAGAATCAGAAAGAGGTCAGACAAAGATTTTTTTGTTTGTTTCTTTTTGTTTCATTTTATTTTTCCTGTGGATTTATGGCAAAATGTCATGCAGGGTGGGTTACTAGAAAGACAGATCGAGCAGTCTAGTGTGTGGCAATCAATAGTTTTGATTAAAGATTGATTATTTTGATTAAAGATTGAAAGGGTTTCATGAGTCTAAGATCCAGAGCCAAAGAATCCCCAAAGAATACCTGAAGCTACAAGTCAAAGAATGATGCTCAGTTGTACTCAGTTTGCAGGAAACTACTGGCTGTTCATTCAGTTTTTAGCCTAAACCTTAGTGTTAATTTGCAATATGAAGGAAATATTCATCCATGAATACTATAGTAATTTCTCTTCAGACTGCATTGGATTGTGTAAACTAACCTTAGGGAATAGGAAGATAAATGCCTTCCCTGAGGAGTATAAATATCTTAAAGAATGTTAAATTGAGGGGTACTAAATCAATAAATAAGCATTTATTAAGTACCTACTATGTTCCAGACACTGTACTAGGCACTGAGAATTTGATTAACAGAAGAAGAAAAAAAAGACGGAGATAAGGAAGGAGAGAATTATGGGCATAACAAAGTGCTAGTGAAAATGGCCAAAATCTAAAGTGTCTTACTCAATGAATAGCAAGGAGGTTAGAGACACTCTATCATAGAGTACCATGGGTGGTGAGTAAGATGTAAGACTGTTAGAAAGGTAGGAGAGGGTCAGGTTGTAAAGGGTTTTGAGTTCCTATATTACCAGTGAGCTAAGAAAGGTGGGGTAAACTAGCCCAAGCCAGTGAAAAGGTAAAATATGTGCTCAAAAACAGCTCTTTTTTACATCATGGACCCCTTTGGCAGTCTGGTGAAGGCTAGAGTTTGCCAATTTGTTAAAGCCTAGAGATCCCTTTGAAGAACAGTGCTTTAAATGAATAAAATAAAATACATAAGATGACAATGGGAACCAATTATACTGGAGTTCAGTTATTAAAACATGAAAAATAAACAAGGTCATGGCCTCCAGGTAAATATCTCTGCTCTAGTCCTTTACTTAGAAGGAAAACAAGAAACTCAGAAGCTGCATTCCAAGTGTGTATTTGTCCTTTGTTTTAAAGCTGTGTGACCTATATCAAGAAAAGATGTTGAATGACAAGTAGGCTACTTTGGATTTCCAGTGGGAACAGGAAGGAGGAAGGGAAGAAGCATTTCTATAGTGCCCACTATGTGCTAGGTACTGTGCTTAGTACTTTTTACAAATTATCTCATTTGATACTAACAACAACCCTGTGAGGTAGGTATTGTTCTTACTTCTATTTTGTAGTTGAGGAAACTGAGTCAAATAGTGATTGACTTGCTCAATGAAGTCTCTGAGGCTGTATTTGAATTCAAATATTCCCGATTTAATTTGTGTTCTAACCTAATTTTATTGTGCCATCTAGTAGTGGGGTAGGGAAGACATTTAAAAGTGTAAAAAAAATGTTTCTGGGCAAGTTGTATTACTAAGCAGTGGAGAAATGACTGACACAACCCAGTGAGTGACCAGGTCTCTTTGAGTCCAGAGGTGATAGACACTTCTTTCTTAAAAATGTGATTACTGTCAAAGAACCAAAATGGAATATGTGATAAGAATAATGGAATATTTGTCCCTTAGTGACCCCAGGGTATGGTACAGGTTCATTTATGATGACCTTTATTTGAATAATTTTTGTGAATATATATATTAAGGAATCTTTCTACTTTTTGTCTATTAGAATTTCTTGTTAAAGATATAAATTTTCCTTAACTGGAGCTCAAAGAACTCAATGATTTGACAATAGGAGCTAAGGACTCAAATTTACTTCTTCAGTTAGAATTATAGACAGTTATGATGGATTTTTCCTTTGCGTTTGGTGAAAGGGTGGTGGTAAGGGAGGATAAGAACCTCCAGAGAAATGTTGTAATGAGTTATTCAGAATTTTAAAATAACCCATCAAGAGCATTGTTTTATGAACATAAATGAGAAGACAGACTCCATTGCAAATGCAGAACAGTGTCACACATTTTCTGAAAGTAGAAAGGAGAGAAAACATTCAGCAAACTTGGTTAATGATGATTACACAAACATCAAATCCAATTTACAGGTTGAATTCTTATCAACATATCCTATGAAGTCAGTTCTCTTGTGAGTCCTTTCTCTTTGATTTTATTCTGTCACAATCTTTAGAAGGAAAAAAAATACACTTGGTTTATATAAACCTGACAGGGCAAAACTGTTGTCTCATATAAACCTCATTTGTCCCACAGTACTTACATCTTCTAGAGTTTAATTACAATGACTTAAAATGGAATGATTTTTTAAATCCTTGTCATATTTTCATTGGGAAGAAGTATATTGTTTTTGCTAGTACTTTAAACTTGGAATTTTCAGAAATATCCTTTCCATTTTCCATTAACTGAGCTTGATGAATATTTCTGTTAAGTTTAATAAAAAGGAAGATCATAAAACTTTGAGAATCAGAAATTAACAACTCAAAATCTATAAACAATGTTTCCATGTCCTTTGTTTTCAACTTCAAACATATACTGAATAAATTACCTCCTTCAGTGGGATTCCTGGACTAACACAGATCTTTACTAATATTTCTAGCTTTTGGTTATTATATGGAAGTGAATAATTTTTTTTACTAATCACAGGCAATTTGGAAGCAATCCTCATTAAAATTTTGTACCAATCAGTGTTTCTGGAAGTGGGCTGGACTCTACAACTCTTTCCCTTACTAAAGCAGCCTACAGTACTTTTGACTTAAACTCACCATGTCCCAAACTAATCTAATTAAATTTTCCCTCAAACCATCCTTTCCTCCAAACTTTTCTATGACTGTTGAGAATAGCACTGTCCTTCTAGTTTCCCATACTTGAAACCTAGATGGATCATACTTGACTCCTCACTTTCTATCACTCATCCATATCTTATCTCTTGCCAAATCCATTTACCTTCCATTTACCTTCTTGACATTTCTCAGTATGACCTCTTCTCTCTTAGTATGTTACCATCATCCTGGTACAGGCCTTCATAGCCTCATGCCTGGACTATTACAATAGTTAATATGATTACCTCCCTGTCACAAGTCCCTACCCACTCTAGCCCATCCTCCACTCAACTGCCAATGTGATCTTCCTAAAATGAAGTTCCGAGCACATCACTCTGCTATTCAATAAACTTTATGGCCCCCTATAATCTCCAGAATCAATATAAAATCCTCTAGCATTAAAAGTCTTTTATAACCTGCCCCACCCCTCACATTTCTAATCTTCTTATGATTTTATACCTTCCTACCCAACAAATATTCTGTGATCCATGGCACTGCCCTCCTTGCTTTTTCTTCCATGAGATACTCCATCTTCTGACTCTAAGCATTTTTACTGACTGAACCCCAGTCCTGGAATGCTCTTCCTCCTCAGCTGTGCCTTGTGACTTTCTTCAATCTCAGGTAAGAACCTGCTTTATATAGTAAGCCTTTCTCCAAACCCCTTAATTCTAGTGCTTAGTTGATCAATAATCTCTATTGATTATCTTCAATTTATCCTGTATAGAGTTTGTTTGTACATAGTAGTTTATGTGTTATCTCCCCTAAGACCCAGGGCAACTTGAGAGCAGGGACCGTATTGCCTTTCTTTATATAACTGATGCTCACATAGTGCTTGAAACATAGTGGGCACTTAATAAATGTTTACTAAGAGACTTAATGAGTGAGAGGATGCAGTAGACAGTGAGCTGGTATTGGAGGAAGGCACACTTGGCTCAAAGTCCTAACTCTGATATCTATTTACTATGTGATCATTGGTCAGTCACTTAACTCCTCAGTACCCTACAAGCCATTCTCTAAGACTGTAAATTACAGAAAATTCACAGAGCTGTGTTGGTGGAGGTTTTCCACAATGGGACTCCCCAAGGTAGAATCTCAGGTTCAGTCAAAATTTAAAAATTAAAGAAAATTCAAAGTACTGTGAACATAATATCTAGAACCAAAAAACTAACCAATCCCTTCAATTTTGAAAATGAGGAAAATGAAGTCCAGAAATTATAAATGAATTGCATATGATAAAGCAGGTAGGATTCAAACCCAGGTCTTCTACCTCCAAACCCAGTTTTCTTTCTGCTACTCCAACCTCTGGTACTAGAAGAATCAAATTTGAATATGATGGGATGATATCTAAAGAAAAAAAATGAAGTCATGAGAAAGTAGAATGCATTGGGAGAAAGGGAGGGGGTAGAATGGGGTAAATTATCTCACATAAAAGAGGCAAGAAAGAGTTTTTACAATGGAGGAGAAGATGGAGGAGGTGATAGAAAATGTTTGAACCTTACTCTCATTGGAATTGGCTCAAAGAAGGAATAACATACACACTCAAATGGGTATAGAAATCCATCTTATCCTATAAGAAAGCAGGAGGGGAAGGGGATAAGAGAAAGGGCGTGATAACAGGAGGGAGGGAGAATTGGGGGATAGTCAGAAGCAAAACACTTTAGAGGAGGGACAGGATGAAAGGAGAGAATGGAATAAATGGGGGAAATAGGATGGAGGGAAATACAATTAGCAATCATAACTGTGAATAAAATTTTTGAAGCAAATTTCTCTGATAAAGGCCTCATCTCTCAAATTAAGGAGAAATGAGTCAAATTTATAAAAAATAAAAGTCATTCCCCAATTGATGAACAAGAAAAAATATGAAGAGTTTTCAGATGAAGTAATCAAAGCTTTCTATAGCCATATGGAAAAATGTTCTAAATTACTATTGACTGGAGAAAAGCAAATTAAAACAATTCTGGGGTACTACCTCACACCATGACAAATGTTGGAGGGGATGTGGGAAAATTGAGACACTAATACATTGTTAGTGGAGTTGTGAACTGATTCAACCATTACGTAGAGCAATTTAGAACTATGCCCAAAGGCCTATAAAACCTATTTGACCTAGCAATACTACTTCGAGGTCTGTATCTCAAGAGAGAGGGGGAAAAAAAGGGAAAAGGACCTATATTCATAGCAGAAGTTTTCTCTTGACAAAGAATTGGAAATTGAGGGGATGACCATCAATTTGGGAATGGCTGACAAGTTGTGGCATATGATTGTGATGGAATACTATTGTACTATAAGAAATAATGAGCAGGGTGCTGTCAGAAAAATCTGGAAAGACTTAGATGAACTTATGCAAAGTGAAGTAAGTAGAACCAGGAGAACATTGTACACAATAACAGCAATATTGTAAGATGATCAACTGTGAATGACTCAGCTATTCTCATCAAAACAATGCTCTAGCATAACTCTGAAGGACTTATGACGAAAAATGCTATCTATCCCCAGAGAAAGCACTGATGGAGTCTGAGTACAGATTGAAACATGCATTTTATTTTATTTATTTTTCCTGGGTTTTTATTTTGGTCTATTTTCTCTTTTACAAAATGACTAATATGAAATATGTTTTGCATGACTACACATGTATAACCTGTATTAAAATGCTTGTCTTCTCATTGAGGGAGTGGAGAGGGAAGGAGAAAATTTGAAACTCAGTTTTAAAATTGAATGTTGAAAATTGTTTTTGCATGTACTTGGGGAAAATAAAACACTAAATAAAAAATAAATAGAACCAAATTTAGTATTCTGCCATATATTGAGAGTAGGATTTGATGTCAGGAAATGTGGATTCAAATATCAGCTCCACTAATTACTACCTATATGATTTTTAGACAAGTCACATAAATTCTCTGTGTCTTAATTTCTTTATCTAAAAGGTGGTTGGATTGAATGATATAAGGTCAATGTTTTTTGGTTTTTTTTTTCCCCAACACTGTACTAAGCCCTGTGGAAATACATCATTTAAATAAAACGTAGTTCCCGCCCTTTTGCAGCTCACTGCATAGGAAAGGAAAAAGACACGGAAACACACATATACATATGCACATACAGATAATTATAATTCACTATAAGACATAGTAAAGAAAGTGCTTTGTGAATTCAGATGGCTAAATGCCCATACATTCGAGGGGGGGAAGCAAGAACAAAACAAATAATAGCATTCTTCAAGTACATTACCCTGATTGCCTTCTTGAATAGTATATACTCTGCTTATTGAATCAATCTGTTGAAAGAAAGCTGCCAACAAAATTTGCCAGGATTCTCTTCACTCAATGTTCCACTCTATGTTAAACAACAAGATTTAATATTTCTGGAATGTCCAGCAGTTTTGGGGTATGTAGGTCTTTGATAAAGCATTGCTATGTGTTGTCTGACATATAAATCACTGCATGTTATCACTGATCCTCTTCCTTGTGGTGCTTGAGTTGTGTTTAGCCACAGAATGCCAGATGGCACTGCTTACTATTCAAGGACTATGCTATAGGACCAGAGATTTATATTTGTAAGAGACCTCAGAAGTCATCTAGTTCCACCATCTCTAAATTTTATAAATGAGGAAATTAAAGGCCAAGAGAGGTTAGAGTGACATTTCCACGGCCGTATAGGTTGTATGAAATAGTGTCGAGACTTGAAAACAGAATCTTCTGATTCCAAATCCAGTGTCTTTTTCATTATACTTCTCATTAAAAAAAATAATAAGAATAAGCATATCTTAAAGGCCCAGAGTGTATAAGATTGTGTTAGGCATTGTGAAAACAAAGACAAAGAAAATTTTTGTACAAAAGAAAAAGGACTAGCTTAGAGTCAGAGGCCCTGAGTTTAAAGTCTGCTTCTGAAGACTTTGGAAAATTCATCTAAGTTCCCTGGGCCTCAATTTCTTCATCTGTAAAATGAAGGGGGTTGAACCTGGTGCCAACCGAGGTTATGCTCCCATCAAAGAGGATTTCACATTGCACTTTCATTTCTCTGATTCATTTTCTTTTTTCTACATTGGAGCTGGAGTACACAAACTCAGGTCCTCTGATTTCAAGGCTATTGCTGTTTCTGCTAGATCACACTGTTTCACATCATTTGTAAAACCTGCTGTTTTCTTGGCTGTTTAAGTGATAATGGTGCAATGAAATTATCACTAATTAATTTGTCTTCTATTAATTTTTGATTATACACAGAATACCCTATTGTGGAGCTCATTCTTGGAATGTTTCAAAACACTCCTACCTGTCTCCATAGAACATTTGTACAGTGCAAATTTATCAATCCTATAAATCTATATCATAAAAAATTTAGTGGGTTATCTATAAACCCGTATAATAAAATGTATTGTACCGTGAGGTGGCCATAATATACTCTGTAGGTGAGGGAAGGTTTCCCCAAGGTCATTTTTGTAAGGCAGTGACAAAAAAAAATGTGATTAGTACAGATTTTTCAATGCCAGGCCTTGTTCTCTGTCTATTCATTCAATGAGATGAATGACAATTTATTTTAGAAATTTATGATGAATAAGGTGCTATACTGGTTAAATTTTAAGACTTAACATATGTTCACACTTTACAAAAGTTAGGAAATGTTCCCTTCTATTTGTTGTGTCCTTTTGTAGAAGAGACATTTTCCTACAACATAAAATCAGTCAATAAACATTTATTAAACACTTACTAGGGCCAGGTTCTGTACTAAGTGCTACCAATACAAATACAGGGAGAAAGAAAGACAATCTGTGTCCTCAAGGACCTTACATTCTATGGGAAGTGGGGGAAGATTACACAAAAAAAGGAACTTAAAGGAGGGAGGCAGGGTAGGGGAGACAAAGTTACTTGGCCACAGGGCACAGAGGCAGGATACATGGACCTCTTGGGTATAGGCTGGGGAGGAAAGAAACTTAGCTGATGGCCGGCCTGCATGCCATCCTTAAATGGAGGTTCTGGGAGGAGTCATCCAGTCAGATGCAAAGGCTTCAGGATGAAGAATTTGGCATAGGAGAGGAGATCTAGAATGCAACCTGGAGGAGAATAAATACATGAGAAGCTTTTTCCTGCAGTTAGGATAGCAAGGGATATCTTTTATTTGGTGAGGTTTCTCATGACATATGTATTATTCTCAAATGTATTTGTTGTGGATAGGGTGTGATATCTCTTAAACCAAGAATATAAGTTATCTGAGGGCAAGATTTCTCTATCTCTGTCTCTTTCTATGTCTATGTCTATTTGTCTGTCTGTCTGTCTCTGTCTCTGTCTGCCTCTTTCTCTGCTTCTCTCTCACTTTGTCTCTCTGTCTCTGTGTCTGTTTCTTTTTCTCTCTGTGTGTGCATGTGTGTGTATGCGTGTCTGTCTCTGTGTCTCTGTCTCTCACTCTGTCTCTCATCCTGTTTCCCCCTTTGTCCTCCCCTATGTTCCTTCTCATCACCCCTTTCACATTTATCATCCTCAGCCCTTTACCACCATAAAGCATTGGAAGACTATAGCCAGCCTACTAAACTCAGACATAGTACTCCTTTCTTTCTTCAACCAGAAAATATAATAAAACATTTATCCTTACCATTGTAAACCTCAACAAAGATAAATATGAGAGTGGGAGGAGTTAGAGAATTACATATGTGAACTTTATAGTTAATCCCAGTCTTAGATATATAGCACAGGGTCTGAACTCACTCTTGCAGAAAGCCTGGCCATTAGATTGCTAGAATCCAAACTGGCATGCCATTTTATACAAAATTCAAAGGGCATGACTGCATTTCTTTAGCCAGTTACTGTTAGCAGCTTGTTGTAATGCCTATGATTGATCAATTGATTCAACGGATATATCTCAGCCTTATTCACATCTAAATCATACCTCTGATTGATTCATTTGGGAAGTCCTGGTGGCCCCTACCCTTATACAAAATTTTCCATAGACTTATAGGACTTTTTTCTTCTAAGTTCTCCTTCCTTTCCTATAATTGGTCTGTGTCTCTTTTTGATCTTAAGCTAGTTAGACGTGTAGGCCTGCTATAGTCTGCATTTTTCAAACTAAAACAGGACAGTGTTCCTTTCTTGCAAAACTGACATTTGAGGAATTGGGAAATAATCAGACTTAGTCTGTGGCAAAGTCCAAATTTGTCATCTCCTCTGAAAATTCAGATCCTGAGAATTAGACAAAGATTGAAAATAAATTTTTCATGACTATGTCATATTGTATATGTCAATTGTATATGTGTATTGTGAATATATACATCTATATTTATCCATATAGTTTTCTATCTATAAAAATAGAAGATTAATAGTGATAGGGCAGTTAGATGGCCTAGTGGATAGAATAGCAGGGTTGGAGTCAGGAAGACTCATCTTCCTGAGTTCAAATGTGGTTTCATGTACTTACTAGCTGTGTAAGTCCCTTAACCCTGTTTGCCTCAGTTTCCTCTTCTATGAAATGAGCTGGAGAAGGAAATGGCAAACCTTTCCCATATCTATGCCAAGAAAAACCTCAAACAAGGTCATGAAGAGTCAGAAAAAATCTGAAAAATGACCAAACAACAAAACAACAGTAGATGGTAGATAGATAGATAGATAGATAGATAGATAGATAGATAGATAGATAGAT
>NW_020947390.1:488092-494666 GCF_900497805.2 Vombatus ursinus
GATAGATAGATAGATAGATAGATAGATAGATAGATAGATAGATAGATTGATTGATTGATAGGTAGTTAAGAAAGTGGATTTATTTCATAGTAGACCTGGAAAAGAATTTTGAGATCAACCATTATAGTCCAACCTCCTTGTTTTACAGCTGAGGAGGCTGATACCCTGGGGAAGGTCAGTGATTTGCTCATTATCACATATGTAGTAGCTGAGCCAGGATTAAAACCAAGTCCTGCTAGGGTTACGTCCAATGCTCAGAGAAGAACATTCAACTTTTACCTAGAGGATGGATTGGATAATGTTTAAGATTCCTTCTAGCTCTAAATCTATATGATTCTATTGTCTTCATTGTCAACCTTGGAAAATTTCTGTTAGACAAAAAACCTTTCTTCTGCCCCCAAGATTTATCTCCAGAGATAAATGTGACCCTCTCGTGTTGAACATCTGAAGCTGTGAGGCCACTTGAAATCTTGTACACAAGAAGTGAAATGCTCAAAGTGATTTTTGAAAAAAAATGTTTTCCTATCCCCTACAGAATTAATGTTCTATGTGTTTTCTGAGTGTAAATTTAATAAAATGTCCCCATGACTTGGACTCCATTGCAACAAGTTAATTCATTAATAATAGGGGAACTGAAATCAGAGATCCTGGATTCAAATTCCACCTCTGACTCTCATTAGCCTTTGGGACCTTGGGAAAATTACTTAACCTCTCTGACCCTCAGTTTTCACATTTGTCAAATAAAAAGCTTAGACTGGATGGCTTTTTGAGTTCCCTTCCACCTTTAGATCTATGATCTTATGAACACCCAAAACAAATGTGTAATGTGGAAGAAATCAAAATTACGTTAATAGGCAAGATTTATTTCTTAAGCAGTATGGCTTTAAATGTATGACTACAAGTTGGACAAAAAATTAAGGGTTCAGTGAGAAAGATCTATGGGTACTTTATTCTTTTTCATTGAAGAGAAAAAATCATCTCTCCATTTTACTCATTGTACTGATAATATTTTGGAAGTGAGTAGAAACTGATATGTTACTACAGAGTCACATAAGCAAACAAAAAAAAACTTCATGCCTAAATTATTGGATTATAGAAATATTCTTTTCCATAATAGGGTTGTGATCAAATATAACTGTCACTTGAAAAGGCCATGGGAAGAAGAGGAAAGATTGGTATGCTTATATTGGAATTTGAATGCTGATCTGTGTTTAAGTACAATTAACACTGGGACTCAGTGACTGTCTGGAGCAGGGCCTTGAGGCCACAGCTTCCCCACCCATGGATGGAGTATTGTAATAAAAACTTAGCAGGAGGTTTAAGAAATAAAGTGAAAAACTATAGATTTAGAATATTTCTTTGTATATGTACGTGTACACATGTGCATGCACATCTGAATATGTGTATGTTTTCTGTTAACTCTCCTTCTATTTGAGTCTAAGCTAATAAATGCAGTCCATTACCAGAGCTGAGAAACAATATATCTCTTTCAGGTATTTATGGAAGGTAGCCTTGCTGGAGGTTTTTTTTTAATTTAATCAAGATTATGTCACAATGAAGGTGTAGAGATGTCACTAGCTATGAGATTTGCCTGGGTATATTCAATTTTCTGAAACATATATATAGCCATTGATCAAAAAAGCATCTGTTGTTAGCATTTGTAGCATTAGTGTCTCCGGCATTATTACCTCGTACTGAGTAAGTTCCAGGGAAAGCCAATAAGCCAATCTTTAGTTCTTTACACTGCATATTCGGAAAGTTCTGAAATTGAAAGGCAAATTCCCCAGCTGGTATGAAGACTAAAGGCAGACATGACAGATTTTTATTTACTGGGGATTTAGTAATTCCATTGAGTTTAGTTAAAAGTAATATTAACATTGCATCTGCTGTAAACAGATGTACATTTCTATCAGCAATGCCAGGAAAGCTAGCACCAACATAAATGACCACCTCCATATGTTACTGGCACTTATTTTTCAACATTTGTGTAATGTACATAATTATAAATTATGTTTAACAGCTTTTTGACAAATGGATATCTAGTCATGCAAACTTAAGAAATTGTTAAATTGCAATCAGAAGTACACAAATCTTAAACTAGATTTTGAGGGTCTTCTCTACTATTTTGTTACATGTTGGCATGGGGATGTCTCCAATTCTATGTGGATTCTGTTTTAAGATAACTTAGTGTATAAAACATACGTTCTTGAAAAAGAAAGCTTAAAGCATTTTTTGTCACTGCAAAAGTAATTTTCACATAAAAAATCATATACTCCAGGTACATGATTTAAATAGATGGTGCCTTTATGTTAGGTATTTCCTTAATTGCTCAAAAAAGTTGAGGAGAAGAGTTTCAGGAGCAACTGACAATTGAAGATAAATCTTGAATGAAAATATTTTATCTCTAAAATTACAATGCCTTAATATAAGTTATTTAGAAAATAGGATTCAATTTATATACCTTTC
Organism: Vombatus ursinus; assembly: GCF_900497805.2. Lineage (NCBI taxonomy): Eukaryota > Metazoa > Chordata > Mammalia > Diprotodontia > Vombatidae > Vombatus > Vombatus ursinus. The sequence continues at coordinate 490,559 of NW_020947390.1, forward strand.
AACAAAGTAAGACTAATGATAATGTACATTTATAGAGCCCTTTAGCTTTACAAAGCACTTTACATATGTTATTATGTTTGATGTTCCCAACTAGCATGAATTAAGTTTGTTTCCTGACTTTTGAATGAATGAATGAATGAATGTCTTCATTAAATGGTTACTATATACCAAGTATTACACTTAGCACTGAAGAAGCAAATACTATAGCAAGACTGTTTCCTCAAGAAGCTTACATTCTATTATGGAAGGGGGAGAAAACATATGCAAAGATGTGGTGCTGAGGAAAGAGGTTTAGATTTGGGTTATTTGAGTCAATAAACACCATTTTTCAGAGGCGATACTGGTGTGGATTGGATTACTGTTCATGAAGCAATAGGTTTAGAAGGTAGGGATGGCAAACAGGTATGTCTGTGTCACTGTCTGGCTCAGTGCTTTGCATATAGTAGACCTCATAATTGTTTGCCCAATTGAACTGAATTAGACTGAATTAATTTAAGGCTCCTTCTTACACTTGATCAATATTAAACTTAGAAACTTTTGTGAGAGGCACAGTAGTATCCTGTAAAGAGTACTGGACTTGTGGTCAAAAGAGATGGTTTCAAATATTAACTCTAAAGGTTATTAACTGTGTGATCAGAGGCAAGTCATGTTGCCTTTTTAATCCTCAGATTCCTGTCCTATAAAATCAGATAATGATATTTGTACTATCTGCTTTCTAAGTGTTGTGAGGGGACCACATTGAAAACCTGAAATTGCTATATGCATGTGAATTGTTATAATTATTCAATGGAATTATCATCAATATATAATAACTACGATGCAATACTGCAATTACATTAAGCATAACAAGACCCTTACTGGGATAGAATCCAACATTTGAAGCTATAATGATCTTAAAGGTCATGTAGTCTGAATTTCCCCATCATTATACAAAGAAGGAAATTGAGGCTGAGATGCTAAGTGACTTGCCAATAGTCATACTATAAATAAAAAGAGAAGTAGGGATAATGAAGAGCCATTCTGGCTTTAACAAGAACAGGTCATATCAGATGAGATTTATTTCCTTTTTTTCCCTCAAGATTCCAAATTGATCAATACATTAATAAACATTTATTAAGCATCTACTATGTTGTAGGTACTATGCTAAGCACTGAGGATATAAAAAGAGGCATGTAAATGAGGAGAATGCTGAGGCTATAATTTATTTTAGATTTTAGCAAAGATTTTGATAAAGTAACATACTATTCTTGTGGAGAAATGGAGATATGCAGAATAGATGATAATACAATCAGATAGATTTGAAACTCATTTGGTGGCCAAACTCAAAGAAAAGTTATTAGTGATTCGATGTCAACATGGCAGAAGTTTAGCAGAGTGCCCCAGAGATCTGTACTTGACTCTGTGCTCTTAAATATTTTTTATAAATGACTTAGATAAAGCATAGATGTTATACTCATCATGTTGTCAGAAGACACAAAGCTAGGAGAGAAAACTAAATCAATGACTGCTAGAGGAAGGATCCAAAAAGATCCTGATAGGATCATATATATTGGGCTGACTATAATAAGATGAAATCCCATAGAGATCAATCTAAAGCCTTGAACTTATGTTCAATAAGTAAATGGATGGAGGAGGCATGGTTATATAGAAATTATTCTGAAAAAGATCTAGGAATTTTAGTGGACTACAAGTTAAAATGAGTTAGAAACATGATATGGTAAACAAAAATGTTAATTCGATTTTTGCCTCCATTAAGAAAGAATTTCCAGGAATCCTACTGTGTTCCACCTTTGTTAGGCCTCTTCTGAAGTGGTATGTTCAGTTATGGGTGCCACAGGTTAAGAAGGGTGTTGATGAGCTGGCAAGTGTCCAGAGGAGGAAACCAGGATGATGAAGGCTCTTGAGTTCATGTTAGATGAGCATCAGCTGAAGGAACTGGGTAGGTTTAGAAAGAAAAATCCCAGAAAAAAAAGACTACTATCTTCAAGTATTAGAAAGGTTATCATGATAAGGTTGGATTATACTTGTTCTATTTCCCCTAGGACACAATCAAGAATAACATATGAAAGTTTAAAAGAAAATTTAAGCTGAATTTCAGAAAAAAAGAACCTAACAATTGAAACTTTCTAACAGTGGAGTGGGCTGCCTCCACTGCTCTAAATTCTGTAATTACAGAGGCATTTAGAGATTTAGTTGCAAACCCAGGAGATAGCCAGAGGAAAACAACATAGATAAAAGGTTAATAACTACAAGAAAAAGCTAAAAAAAATGGATTGTTTAGGTATCAAACTATAAATTCTCCCTATCCCCATCAAATTCTACTTCCATAAAGTCTTTTCCAAGTTTCCAGCATATATTGATCATGTTATTGTCTGTACTGATGTTTTGATAATTAATAATTTATTCAATATTGCTTTATCTGGTGTTTATTAAGTTTTTACTTACTCCATTTCAAAGGGATACATTTGGATTCTTTCACCACCATCACCACCTTTTACTTGGAATCCAGAGTGAGGAGTTTACATTTGTTGTAAAAAGCAGCAAAAGGAAGTACAAACCTATTATAGATTATTTAAGAAAGAGAATGACATTCACAACATCATGTTTTAAGTTAACTCACCTAGAAGCAGCTAAAGAGCCCTTGTTTTTCTCTCATTACATTATCTCCCTTGGAAATTGCATTTATTCCCTCACATCTAATTATTGCATCCATATAGTCTAACTTCTTCATTTTGTATATTACCACATGCTTCCAAGTCTAGCTTTCTTATATCTTGTATTGACCTATCACCTAAACAATTCTAACCCTGTATTTGTAATTGTCTGATTAATAGACAAAACATGTCCTATCATCATCTCCAACTCAACATTTCTGTAACTGACCTCATCAATATTAACTGACTCCCCTACGAATAAATTCCTCCTGTTTTTTTTTCCTTTTGCTATTAGCAGTACTTGACACTCATATAACATTTGTACATTCACATAGTACTTTGTTTGCATTAACTTCTCTTATTTTCACAACAGTCCTGGGAATTTGGAACCAAAGCATTATTTATTGTTCCTATTTTGTAACTTAGGTAACTAAGAGTATGAGGTCATACAGCTTGTCTGTGGTCACATAGCTTGTCAATTTCAGAGGCAGACTCAAATCCATTGTTTGTCTTTCAACTCTAGCATTCTCTCCACTGTTACAGAGGTGGTCTACCATCATGACACATGATGTTGGGTTATGCTAAAATTTTGCCTTGGAAATGAGGACTCAGAGAAAGCATGAATCTGTCAGTGGCAGACAATGCAATAAAAACATAGATGAAGGGAGACATTCTGGAGATAACTCATTTGGAGTGTGGGGGATGAAAGTTTTTTTTTTTTAATAACAGAAGCTTTTTGAAGGAGTTTAATTATACTCCTATAATTAAACACTGAATAACATGGATAAATCTCAATCAACCTGACTTATGGTTATAGGTAAGTTAGAATGTTTATGGAATGTTAAGACACACACATTATTCTGGAAATATGGTTTTCTGAGCTATCTCAACAAAGAAGTGGGAATTTGGAAAGGAAAGTGCCTAGCAACACTGGATTTACACAGGCCAAGTTTTATCTTTGGGCCCTGATGCCTCAAAGGATGTTTTTCTTTTTTCAGCTCTGTTCACTCCCTGGAGTAAAACTCCAGGAACGCCTCTAAAACAAAGCTTAATTAGTAGCCTCTTGTCTCAAACTTTCATAGTGTGGTTATCTTTATTTATTTATTGGTTAGCTTTTATTGCAATCGAAATTGCATGAGATACAAAGGATTCACAGTTGAACATGACCAATTAAAGGAAACATAACACATTCAAACAATCCATTGAATTCATTAATCTGCCTCTCGAAAGTAAAGACCCTGGGAGATTCTACTTTATAGAATAAGTAGTTATGTAAGATAGATAAATAGATGGATGGATATAGATTTTATACAGAAAGATAAAAAACAAAAGTTTTCGTTATCATAGAGTTGTGTGTACTATATCTATATCTGTATCTATATCTATATCTATATCTATATCTATATCTATCTATATCTATATCTATATCTATATCTATATCTATATCTATATCT
>NW_020947390.1:494676-528770 GCF_900497805.2 Vombatus ursinus
TATCTATATCTATATCTATATCTATATCTATATCTATATCTATATCTATATCTATATCTATATCTGTATCTGACCTAGATTAGAACTCAAGGAGCTTAGTTTGAAGACCTTAGTCACTTCACTGACTTTTATTAGCTTCTTTTTCCACATATATAAAAAGATAGAAATGGATTATATGACTTCAAAGTTTCCCTTTAGCTTTGAGTCTTTTAATCCAAATATGTTTATTGAAAATAATTTGTATATGTGTTTAAATGTGACTGTTGGCATGAGGAGCCCTTTTCAACAGATAGGTTCTGGATCCAGGGTCACATGAACTTTTATTCATCCTGGGGGGCTCAGTTGTTTCCTCTTACTTCCTAGTATATTGCCCTACCCTGGGGAAACCCCAAAGAAAACCTCTAAGAAAAAAATGGTAACAATTTAGGAATGATTCATGCTAGAGTCTCTCAAAGTGTGGGTAAAATTGTACCTTCTAGAAAATGTATTCAATATACAATATGGATATTAATTATAGGACAGCTCTTTATTTCTTCAACTAGAGAAGATGTTTAAGTCACAAAAGACTAATAAGCATATACAAAAACAACATAAAACATTTCACACATTTGATTGCTGTCCTGGGAAGTAAATGAACTAATCGGAACTACTGAACAGATATTTCACATTCACTTCAGATTTCCCATGCCCAATCAATTGGAGGACTAATGTCCTAGACAGGCAGGTAGGGAAAGGGCAAAAAACATTTATATAGCACCTTCTATGTTCCAGGTATTGTGCTAAATGCTTTACAAATATTATCTCATTTGATCCTCACAACAATCCTGCAAGATAGGTGCTATTATCATCCCCATTTACAGATGAAAAAAACTGAGGCAAACAGAGGTTAAATGACACAGGTAGTAAATGTCTGAGGTCAGATTTGAACTCATTTCTTCCTAACTCCAGATCCAGCACTCTGTCCACTGCACCACTTAGCTGCCTCTGAGTCACACTTGTCTTTAGCATTTTAGGTTTCAGGATGATCCTGTCTGTGGTCATCTCCTCCAAGAGCATGCTATTAGAGGAATTACATTTCAGCAGCCAGCCTGCCATCACTTAGGAGCTGAGGAAACATGGACCTCATGAGGTAGCCACTAATACTGTAAATACCCATATTTCAAGATCCCCAGTTGATGACCTGCACTCAAGAGAAGGAATCAGAAGAAGTGGAATAAGGCAACCAGAGACTTGGAGTCACCAAGGTAAGCCCATGTTCCTGAAGACATATGCTCATATTCATCATGATGGGGAAGGAGAGAGGCTAGGAGAAAGCAACCACTCTTCATTCCCAGCTGGAAATCCTAGAAGGAGACTGAGAATACCCATGAGTCCCAAAAGAGAATGAAATATTTCTCCTCCACTCTCTGAGAGTCTGAAGTTGGGGTGGCTTTTCCTGGCTTATTCACAAATCATCTTTAACACAGTCCAATCACAAGAACTACTATTAAGGAATTCTCATTAAGGTACATACCCTTCAGCAAGGGTCAGAGCGTTAGTGCACAGAAAGGGGCCAGAGTACTCTCATACAGTTCCACAGTAGGTGTCCAAGTCTAGCAAATCAGGGGACTCCCCTGATCATCCCCCACTCTATACATATGTTAATAGAGACCATACTAACACAAACTTATTAGATTTATTGGAATCTTCTTACCCCCACCCCCACCCCAAGAGAAACCACAGAACAAGGCTTCTTAACCTGAGGTACATACACTTATTTTATAACTGTTTCACAGAATATCACAGATATCACAGAGTATCACACAATATTCCTTTGTAATCCTATGTATTTTATTTTACACATTTAAAATATTTTTCTGAAGAGCTGTTCATGGGTTTCACCAGAGTGCCAAAGGTGTCGATAACACACACACACACACACACACACACACACACACACACACACAAATACAAATAGTTGAGAACCTCTCCTATAGACAAAGGCTATTATTGAGTTCCAAGAGGCATGACATTTAAAATATGTTGAGGTGAATTATTTAAAATAAAAAAGAAAATCCTTAAAAGAGCAGGATAAGTATCTTCAAGTATTTGAAGGTTTATTTGTAGAACAGTGATAAGACTTGTTCTGTTGGGCTCCACAGAGGGGAATTAGAAGCAATGAGTAGATGTTTCAAAGAGGCAATTTTTTGGGTCATTGTTAGGACACTTTTATTAGTAAATAGCACTGTTCCAAAGCTAAATAAGCTATCTCAGAGAGTAGTGAGCTCCTAATTACTGATGGTTTTCAACTTGGGGTTGTATGACCACTTGTTTAATGCCTTTGAGCAAATGCTTGTTCACGTACAAATTACAGTCTCTGAGCTTCCAACAAATTCTGCCCCACTGTTATTCCATACAACTACTAAAATTAGAAGCTGAAATAGTACTACAGGAAATACATTTTTATCAATCCATAATGAAGTGTGTTAAATGCCTTGAATTTAGATAATTGCAATTTTATGATATTGAATTTATATATTACACACAAACACACATACACACAAATACATACATACACACTCCCTTGTAGCAATAGGAATTGGATTATTCTTTATAGGAACTGAAAATGTATAACCTGGAGAAGAGAAATCTTGGGGAGACATGATTGCTGCCTTCAAATATTTACAAGGTCATGATATAGAGGCATTTGAGCAGAACTAGGGGCAATGAATGAAAGTTAACACAGAGGCAGATTTCAGTCTGTCTAAAGGAAAAAAAAAACAAAAAACAACAACTTCCTAACAGTAAGAACTTTCAAAAAGTCTTGATAAATAACAGGTTACCTCTCAGAAGGGAGAAAAAAAGTTGAGTAACCAAATCCCCAATTATACTGTAGAGCAGTGTCTTTTTCAGGTATTGGATGGATTAAATGGCTTCTGAGATCCTTTCTATGTCTGAGATTCTGTGATTCTGGTTAAGTGACTCCTCCAAAATCTGTTACAGAAGTTTTGATTTGTTCAGGTATTTTAATTAACAGTTATCCATTGAATTTAGGGTATATAACATTAGGGAAAATATGAAGCCTGCCTACTTAATAAAAAAAGGAATTAAGGTCCCTTAAAATATAGGACAGAGAAAATTGGACGGTACTTCATACCCCACGTCCACCCAATGGTATCAGGGCTTTAATTTCTCTGTGTTTAGATGTTTAGACAAGCAACATTTCATCTAAAAATTCATGAGTCTTTCATGAAATTTATGAACTAGTTTCTGTTTAGCACATTGCTTGGCAGTCACTTGGCTTTTAATAAATATTTACTAGTCTGTTACTTTGGCACTCTTTATAATCCAGTAATTCGATGGGGGGAAATGTTACTGGACACATAGCTCATGTGAGATTGCAACTCCAGAAATACATTACATATCTGGCTTTACCTTATTGTGATCTATGCCCCCTAGAGGCTGGACTGTATTCTTGTAGCATTCCAGTTTGCCCTAGTAGTAGCTCCAGATGGGCTCTAGTCTTTCTGAACTGAACTGAACAGCACATCTGTTGATTCTTTCAAAGGGCAGATTGATTAGGATGTCACGTCTTAGTAGAAATGTGGTATATTTAGTATATTTTATCTAAAAATATTGCTTTTATAATTGCTAATATAAAGGTAATTGTGAAAAAAAAAGAAAAGAAAATCAAACCTCAAAGATCTCACCATGTAATATTTACACTCAATTACAGAGGCAATGTTTAAATTGCAGACAGTAATTAAGGTTGAAATTCAGGCTTACATCAGAAAAACACTACACATTATTACAATATTTCCATCAGTGATTGAGATTTTTTGCGTGAATCTCACTGAGCTAGAAGAATAAAATATCAGGATTTGAGTTTCTTTTTTTTTTCTTTGCCTTCTTTAATGACTATTGAGTAATAGCTATATGTTAGATATTGAACAAAACAATGAAATGGTTAGTCCCACCCTCTCACTTTGTGATTAAATTGATTGTCCAAGGAAATTTACCTTCAGGGAGAAAAGGTTTTTTTTTTTCTTTTCTCATTTTGGCAGAAAATCATCACTTGCTTCTAGTTCTGTCGTCTGTACATCTTCACCACAATGCTCTGATTATGTATGGGGTGGGGAAGAGAGAGGGAGAGAGAGAGAGAGAGAGAGAGAGAGAGAGAGAGAGAGAGAGAGAGAGAGAGAGAGAAAGAGAAAGAGAAAAATACTTTTTAAAAGGCAGTCCTGAATACAAAGCAAAAAAAAAAAAGTTTCTGAATTATGTTAAATGTACTTTCTTTCTGGATTATATATACTCCCTTCACATCCCCTAAACTAAAGTAAATGGCCTGTGGCAAGTTCTGAAGATGGATCAGCAATGAGCATGAATACAGCCACATGAAAGCTGGCATACAGGTATTCAATTGTGAACTTGCTTTGCTTCCAAGTCCAAAACCCACACGTGCTGGTAGCTTTTATCACAGAGGCATTTTTAGCGCATTGTGTCAAACAGTTGTGTTTTCTTAGCTTGATTGACAATCTAGAATATATTGATCCAACAGTTCAGTGAACTTACATTTAGTTAAATAAATGTTCCCTACATAGAACCATGCTCAGTTAGGTCAAATGTAAAAGAATCACATGTTTTTAAAATAGGTAATGAAAGCTAAAACTCATCCTTAACTTAAAATGTACCAAACCTAAACCTGATAATTTAAAATCAAGTCTCTTAATATAGTCTGAGAACACACATTTTTTTTAAAATAAAAAATAGAGTAACTGACAAATACCAGAAAGAAATCACTCTGGCATGAAAATATTTCACTGATTGTTGAATTTGATGTGGTAGTTTATGGTAGTTTATTAGACTATTGTTTAGGATGTTTAATTTGGGTTTCTTTTTGTTTACTGATGTTACATATTTAATTACTTGTGGATTCCCTTTTCTTCTACAACCTTGTACTTACTACATGATATAAAGATATAGATATAGATATAACATATAGAATGTACATGTATACATAATTGTATTTATATGTATATGCATATATTATAAATCTACTTATTTAATAATAATGACTAGAATATACATAGCACTTTAAGGTTTACAAAGCACTTTACACATATTATCTCACTTGATCCTCACAGCAACCTTATAAGGTAGATACTAGTATTATCTGCATTTTGCAGATAAGGAAACTGAGGGTGTGAGAGGTTAAGTGTTTGATGAAGTATTTAAATCAGGCCTTCCTGATTCCAAGTATAACACTCCATCTACTGTGCCACCAAATAGACATGCTGTTTCACTTGAAAGAGTATAAATACCTTAAGAGCTGAAATTATTTTCCTCTCTGTATTTATTCCTAGCACAATAAGTGGTACATAATAAGCGCTTAATAAATGTTTGTTTATTGATTGATTGATTGTTGTTAGATCATTTTTCATTAATTTCCAACTCGTGACCCCATTGGGGGTTTTCTTGGCAGAGATATTGGAGTGGTTTTCTATTTCCTTCTCCAGCTCATTTTTTTTTTTTGCCTTATGGTGAGGCAATTGGAGTTAAGTGACTTGCCCAGGGTCACATAGCTAGTAAGTGTTAAATGTCTGAGGCTGGATTTGAACTCAGATCCTCCTGATTCCAAGGCCAGAGCTCTATTCACTGCGCCACCTAGCTGCCCCTCTCCAGCTCATTTTAAAGATAAGGAAACTGAGGCAACAGGGATAAATGACTTGCCCAGGTCACACAGCTAGTGTCTGAGGTTAAATTTGAACTCCAGAAGTGCCTGACTCCAGCCCCAGAGTGCTGTCTACTGTGCCACCTAGCTGCCTGATTGTATGATACATGCTACATATATCACTTATAGCTACCTTGAAGTCAATAAACAAGACATTATTTTAGGAGCAAACATGAATATATGCTTATCTTGAGGTATTCATGTTCTTTCAGAGTCATCAGGGAGCCACCTTATTTTTCTATTAATGGTTACATCACTCTTCTGGCCTCCCATTTTAACAATCATCAGCTCACTTTTCTTTTTTCATTATCTATTCCTCTCTACCTACAAAAATAACTCAAATTTATATAACCTTTATAGGTTAAAAATTATTTTCCTCACCACAGTATTTTGAAGTAGATATTGCAAATGAGGGAAAAAATTGAGTCAGTGATTAGGCAACTATATTTGCATTGCCATCTGATAAAACTATACATGTCAGATCTATCACTTTAAGTGAATTAAGGAGGCAGAGTTATACTATGGGAAGATCATTGTCTCTGGAGTCCAGGGAACTGGGTTGAAAACCTAACTCAGAGTTTTGCCATCTGAGTGACTGTGGTCAAGTTAATTGGCTTCACTGGGCCTCACTTTCCTTATCTTTAATGTGAAGGGTTTGATTTAGAGACTTTTTCCAGTTCTAATTCTATTATTCTCTAGGAATTTTTGCTTATGTCTTCCATAGGAAAATTACAAAATAATTCACAAATTGTTTCATGTATTTTCCATCTGAAATGGTTATGAAGGTAGAGGAGCTATGCTGATACCCTCCTTCCCACGTACATGTTTGTTTTTAGCCTACTATTTCTTCAAATGCTAGGTGCCATGGTGATGAGTACCATAGAAGATGAATAGGTAACTATATGTTAGACATGGGTAGACGATTAGATATTAGTTAGACATTCATGCCTGAGATAACAAATTAAATAGATCTTGGTAAGATATCCCAAATAACCTTATTTTTATGTACTTAAAAATTACCTGGGTAGCTTACATTTGTGAATATGACATCGCACATTTTAGTTACCTCTAATGAAATGTCCCAGTAAGTTTTTGTTCAGCAGTGATATGTGTTTATTCCCTAGAATGATGGGAGGAGACAGATTTAAAGCACCATTTATTGATAACAAGTCTACAGGAATAAATAAAACCAATCCATATTTAATGCTTTGCCATTTCCAATGAGACCACCTAAGGTCACAATGAGACAAGTAACACGCCTGAGACTAGAAGCCCTTGGACTTCTGATGGTTGTGATCATTATAATTATTATCATAACCATAGCCAACATTTATATAAGTTTAAGATTTGCAAAGCACTTTGCATGTTAGCTCATTTGATCCTCACAATAACCCTGTGAAGTAAGGTTATCGTGTATTCCCATTTTTACAGTACAAGAAAAGTGAGGCACAAAGAGGTAAATGACATACCCAGTTCTCATAGTTACAAAATGCCTGAGGCAGGATTTGAACTGATGTCTCCCTGACTCAAAGTCTTGCATTCTGTCTACTGCATTACTACCTAGCTGCCTAATACTTTTTTTTTGAATAAGATTTTTCAAAGGTTTCAAGGAAATTGTCATCATGTCAACCTATAGATTATGTAAGTGGAAATGTTCTACTTTTGAATGACCTTAGACATTTTGTTTTAGCTTGCTACCTCTGAAACCTCCTAATTCTAGGTTAGCATATTAAACCTTATAATACCTCTACCCTTTGAAAAATAAGCAGTATCTGACATTTAGGTTAGTTGTTATCATGCAGCAGTAGCCTAATCAGATGCTATGAATCACATGGTAGATACAAGGTATAACATTTGTCTTGGATACACAAGAGATTCTCTGTGAAAACCCATGCATTTAGAAAAATGAATGGTCCACATCTTATTTGCCAAATAACATTTTATTAAAATACTGAATACTAAATGGCATTCAACAAAACTTTAAAAATGTTTATTTGATGCCTTTTTTATATCTGTCATTTTTTCAATCTTCTCTCCCCACTCTATAATGGATCCTTACTTGTGGCAAAAAAAAAAAAAAATAAGCACATGAGCCCCATATGGATATATACATCTAGTAGTCTGCCACTCTTCTGCCAGTTCATCATTCACCATCTTTTTCTCTGTGATCTTTATTGACAACATACTTACTACATATAATTCAGGGAAGAGTGAGATGAGTACAAAGGAGATGTCTAACAAAGTGCAATGAAAATTTTGAAGAGAGATTGTGACTTAACTGAAGTCAGACATGTACTAGGTGATAGAAGAAGGACTTGAATTCAGCCCCTCTGATTCCCTATCCAATATTCCACATTCCAATTCCATGTTCCAATGCTCTTTCCATTGTACTATGCTTTCTTGGTCTCTCATACAATTTACATATTCTAAGTAAGTTACAATTACTCTAATCAGTATAGAATCCTTTCTCCTTCAACTAAAGAAAAAAACAACAACAGAAAGGAAAGCCACCATCACCAACAAAAATGGTCAAGTAAAAACCTAAGAGTGTTTGCAACTGATAAGCCATGAAACCTTACCATTTGTTAGTTAAAATTTGTTAAAAGACAATAAAACTATATTTCTTTAATTTAATAAATTGTCCATTATTTTTGATATAACTTCTGTTACCATTTAAAGTTGTCATCTTTTAAATGGTGGTTCACAATGTGTATGATTAAAAATATGTCAAGAAGTAATCGAGATAATCTGATTTTGCTCAGTATATTAGATCAGATCTGAATCACTGTGACCCATCATCACTAAACCCAACCTAGTCAACACATAGGAAGATTCCACTGGTTATACACTGTAGAACAATGACAGTGGCAGCCCAGAAAGGAGTAACTCACTAAAACTGTATGGCATAGACCAAAGACAAGTAGATGAATTCCCATAGGATTGTTTCACTAAGGGCTGAAACACTAAGGGCTATAGTCTGATCATTGAATTATACCCTCTCTCTTCCTACCTAAGAGGGAATGATCTTTGCCTGACGGATTACTAACAGCTGCTCTGTGCTAAAAATCTATGATAGAAATCAAAAGGCCAACCATATGGAGGTACACAGGAACCTGTTTGCAAGGTTCTGCAAAACATTATAACTTAAAAAAAAATAAACCTGCCCTTTAGCTCTGTTTGTGAGTGTGCATGTGCGTGTGCATGTGTGGTCTTTCTGTCATCCATTAGATGTGTGTGTATGTATGTATACCCTGTGATCTAGTAGAGCCCCTTTGGGTCTTATGTGAAGGCTTTCACAACCTTGAGATACACACCTACTACATATGCATACCATGTATGTATGCATATATGCACACACATCTATACATACATGTGTATGTGTACATATAAATAAACAAACAATATAGAACAAATTGCTAGTGATATAGCTTGGAGATGACTTGCAAATGAAGATGCAGGGAAGATGTATGGTTCTGAATGTGTTGCTATTACTTAAATTTTGACTTTAGTACTTCATGTTATAAGCTGCTTAACTTATGGTTTTATATATCAGTATTTTGAAGCAAATGAAAAGGGCTTGTTGGAATTGAAAAATGAATGGTGGTGAGGAAGGTTCAATTCTTGAATTAATGAATTTAGACATGGTCTGAATTATTTCAAATATGTCATTGTTAATAATAATGTCTTTACAAAACCTGTGGAGCCACGTTAATTAGATATCTCCTCAGTTCCACCAATGGGTTTAATTAGTACGATCACTTTTTGAAATTTGATAAGATGTAAAAAGAATGATTTATTGACTGGCTAGTCCTTATAGAAAGGCTGCTTCTAGACTGAGTTATCTGCTGTGCTTCTGGTGTATTGCAAAATTTTGTTGTTGAATCGTTTCAATCGTATCCATGCCTGAAGCACATCAAATTCAGGGGTTGTGTAAGCAAGCTTGATCACTAAAGACAGCTACAAGATGCAACAGGTACTTCAAATGATTTCCTTTCTGAACTGGAAGAGTGCAATGTGAGGTGAATTTAGTGGGAGAAGTGTGATTCACTCTATGTGTCTCAGTAGAAGCAAAATTACACTGACAGTGACTTTACTGTCCTTGTTTAAAGTCTATTTTCAAATATTCTCTTCTTGCCTCTGCAGACAATCTTTTGCAATATGAAAAGTGCTGTGAGATGAATATAGACTTTATGCCTACTTATGGGAAAGCTAAATTAATACCTAAGGGATTAACCCCTCTGCAAAGGGTAATAATTATTATTATAGTTATCGTAATAATGTACTCCTTCTCCTACACCTCTTACAAACAGGTTGTCAGTTAAAGTTCACCTTCTATGGAACAAGAAAATGTGACCTGATTTAATTACATTCTTGTTTTTCTATTTGAATTCTTCCAAGCTCTTTCTAATTATAGGGAAGATGGAGTAGGTCAATATTATTTTGCATTGTCCAAGAAAATCTAAATGATCAAATGATAATCTGTTCATATTATTGGTAGCTAGGAAAATGGGGGAAAGGGTAGAAAAAGGTTATAATTTTAATATAAAAATCAAACTTCATTCACAGAACAGAGGTATTTCACTGTTAGAAGTCAATGGTGGTGTTATTATTATTAAAATGAGTACCTGCTTGGCTTATAGTTCTATTCTTGAAATTAAAATCATATGCTTATGAATTAAGAGCTGAAAGAAACCTCTAAGTGACCTACTCCAGGCCTTTAACTTTATAGGTGAGGAAACTGAGATATTGGGAGGTTGTGACTTGGCCAAGTTCAGCCAGGTAGTAAATGACAGACATGAGATTTGAACACAAGTCTTTTGATTTGATCTGCAGTGCTCTTCCTACTATACTATATTGCTTTCACATTAAAAACAAGATATACTACCTATCTTCAAGGGAGTTACATGGGAGAAAATGGCAAGAAAATGATTTGTTCTTTATAGAACTAGAAAAAGAAAAGAAGTATTGGGTCACATCCTTATGAAATCAAATGAACAAATAAGCATTTAGTCATTACTTTCTAGCATTGTGCTAGTTACTTTTGGGGGAGGGGGCACAAAACATATATATCACTTATCTGCATAACCCTGGGAATGTGACCTTTATTCAGAATCATATCATGGCCCAATTTTCAAAATAACAATATTAGACAAGTTTACATTCCTGGAGAGTCCTGCTATGAATTGTTTTACCAAAAAAATTGGTGTGAAGGCAGATCTGGAGAATTAATTTACATAACCGACAGAAAGAATAGCTGTTGAATTTTAAACCCCTCTCTATGCTGTTCCCACTTGGATCCAAGCATTTCAATAGAACTTTAAAAAAAAATCACAGAAAAATCATGTAAGTCAGGTTACAGAAATATTCCACTATAGGCACATTGTATTACTCTTTTCCCTCAAAACATTAAAGGCCCCTTTTGAGTATCAGTATGTGTTATTTTTCTAATAGGACACAGCTTCATTATATGGGCCCAAAAAGTGCCACCTAAATCCTGCAGAAATCTTCAGACAAAATAAAATAACTAAAGAGGTCACTTTGAAAGCTTTTATATATGTTATCCACATCTATCAGAGATCTCGCCCCTATTCAAAGAGCCAGCAGGTAATTGAACATTCTTGAATCTAACCTTTATTCCTACAAAAAAAGCATGAAACCAAATTATAGCCCAAGAGAATTCTCCTTCCACCCACACATGTACACCTCTGGCCAAAATTTCATTTGAAAGGAAATCAGAAAAAAACTAAAAATATACAATTTAACAATGCCAAAAGATCCCACATTCCAAACCAAAAGTCTTTTGAAATTTTTAGAAGTTGAAAATGCCTAGAAAAAAACATTCATATGTTTCATTTTGCAGATTAGGAAACTAAGGACCAGAAAGAATATGAGACATACTCCAGGACACACAACTGATGATTTGCAGCTATGGGATTAAAATCCCAATCTAGAGCAATTTTTAGTTCAGTGTGGTAACCTCCAAAGTGTTTTGAATGAAATTTATTTGCTTGCACAAAGCTTGATAAGATAGAAGTAGAAAACTCTAGATACCAAGGTGAGAAAATATTTCACCAATTTAAAGATTTATCAATTTTATCACTTTTCCTAATTTATAACAGAGAAAAAATCCAACTTTAATTCAAGAAATATTTATTATTGTTCAATAATAAGTATAATAATGAGAAACAGTGTGGTTTAATAGGTAGAGGGCTGGCCTTGAAGTCAGGAAGGATTTGAGTTCAAGTGTCACTTATGACACATACTGGCTATGTGATTGTAGTCACTTAAACTCTTAGTATTCCAGGCTGTTCTCTAAGGCTAAAAGTTTTTGCATTGAAGGAGACCTGTTCTAAAAGAGGCAATTTATTCTCCCAACATTTCCTGATATCCATGAAATCACAAGCCCAATCCTTATTTCCTATTCCTATGTACAATAGGAGCAAGAGTTGACATTTTACATAAAATTGATAATTAGTTTTATATACATTCTTCTATTTGATCCTCTTGACAACCTTGTGAGGTAGATGCTATAAGTATCCCCATTTAAAAGATGAAGAAATGAGCCTGATAGATATTAAGTGACATAACCAATAGGCAAAGTCTTACCTAGTAGGCAAGTTGGGAAGAGGGTTAGCTTTGAGAGGAGGATGACTATATTTTTTTGATATTTTGAGTTCGAGATTCTGGTCAAACATCCAAATGTACACTGTCCTGCATGGAGATATGCATGCTACTGTGGAAAAATGTCCTGGCTTTTGAATAATTGGACTTAGGTTTGATCCTGCTTCTGCCAGATTAGTTCTGTGATATGAGGCAAATCACCCAACATAGTGTTTTTCTTCATTGTGAAGTAAGAAAGTTGGACTAATTGACCTAAATTTCCTTCCAGGTCAAATTTATGAAATAAGGAGATATAGTACTAGGGATCAGTAAAGAGCTTAAGGCTGGCTACCAAAATTTAGGAATCATCTGAGAGGGGACAAGGAACTCATGAGAGTAAATGAAATTACCAAGGATAAGAATTTAGAAAGAAAAGAGTGCCAGGAGTATAAGAGTCATAGGGAACACACATCTTTGGAGGTTGGAGGAGGATAACGAACTGTTGAAAGATTCTGAAAAGATGTGGCTAGACAGAAAATAGAAGGTGCAGAAAAAGTCAATGTGCCAAAAGCCAAGAGAGAAGGGACTACCAAAAATAATGAATGAGGACAGAGAACAATATCAGAGGATGCAGAAAGGTCAAAGTCAATGAGGACTGAAAAAATTCCACTGCTTGTAGCCATTAGAAACAGTGTGTTTGGTAGAGTGAGAGAAAGAAGTGAAGTTGAATGTGATTGAAAAGTCTTAGGATCTTAGATTTAGAGAAGAAAGGGACTATGGAGGTCATCATGACCTTCATTTTACAGATGAGGAAACGGAGTCCAATTCAGACTAAACAACTCACCCTCGGTCACACTGCTGGTATGTGTATGTGGTAGAATTTGAACCCTGGTCTTCCTGACTTAGTGTTTAGCATGCTACTCAATATGCTATACTGCCTGAAAGATGAAGAAGTGGAGGCAACAATGTGGTCTACTCATTCCAGAAGCTTATCAATGAAAGACAGGAGATACATAGTGTGGTATCTTTAAAATGTAATATAATTAAAGGAAAAATTTTGATTATAGCATAGGAGATTATTAAAAATATTTAATGGCAGAATCATGTAGTATTTTATTTTATATCAGGGAACATCTATATTTGTCATAACTATTATAGTAGTGCCCCCTGAGGAATATCTTTACTGTGGGATTCTAATTGAGTGAAAAAATGTTTTGGACTATAATGTTAAATGCTAAATATCTTAGCTGACTGAGTGGTAATCATAAAATATAATGATTTCTGCAAACAAAGTTGTAAGTGAAGTCCACTAATTGAGAGTTGGAAGGTACATTACAGGTAATCTGACTCAGCTAAAATAGATTTAATCAAAAGAGAATAATAAGGAAATAACACTATGTGTCAGCCATATTCATCAATGTTATTTTGGAGTATTTAAAATAACTAGACAGTCTAAGATTGGAATATTGCTGTGGTATAGGAAATAATGAGTGGGTAGACTTGGAAAACTATGAAAAGACTCAGACTTACAAAGGAAGAGGTTATCCACCCACAGAGAAACAGAGGACAAATAAGTATAGTATGGTCTTACATTGATATATATGAATGTATGTCTATATATGAGTATGATTATAGATATCTAAGTATATGTATGTAAGTGTACATATGTGTATATGTATGTATATATATTGTGTATATGTGTGTGTATATGTACATATGCATATACATATATACACATATCATACACACACACACACACACACACACACACACATACCTGCATTTATTTGTAGCCTTTTCAGGGAGTGGGAAGGAACAGAGGTGGGGCGAAGAACAAAGTAAAAAGTGCAGAAAACAAAAGAGAAGGAAGCAAAAAAAAGATGGACAGGTCTGAACAAAATGTGTGGTAGCTACTATATAGCTTTCTTGAAATGGAAATTTATTGCTGTATATTTTGAATCCTCTTACATTCTGCTATGCACATAGCAATGCTTTCATTTCTTCTCTTATTTTGTATTTAAATTTCAATATTTAAGTTTACAATATGTTTCTTTTTCTTTTCATATTGTGTATTTAAGGTTTTTTAAAGTTTAAAATATAAACAAACAGACAAAAAAACAGGTAACCTAGCCCAAACTCTCATTTTACAGATGAGCAAAATATGGCCCTGAGAGATAATCACTTGCCCCAAAGTCACACAGCTAGTTAGTGGCAGAGTTGGGATGTGAACTGAGATCTTCTCATTCCAGATTAAGTACTCTTTCTGCTATAGATGTTGCCTGCCAATCAACATTAGCTAATAGCTTTATTCAAGACTATAAGTTTATGGTCATTGGGGGCTGAAAAGAAGGTTTATATTCAAGAAACAATTAGGAAAAAGTACAAGAGAGAATCATGTGATGAATCTCATGGTATAGACAGGTGTTATTGGAGTCCTGAGAAGGGCAAGGTTATTGTGAACCAGAAAAGTCCTAGAATCACAGACTTTTAGGGCTCACAAGAAGTGAGAATCATATTAATAGGTATCTATGTTTTCAAAATTGGTAAAGTGGATAGAGAGCTGGGCCTGGAGTCAGACTTGAGTTTAAATCTCACCTCAGACACTTGTTCTGTGACCCTTTGGCAACTTTTAATCTCTTCCTGTCTCAATTTCCTCAACTGTAAAATGTGGATAATAATTGTATAAACCTCTCAGGGTTATTGTGAGGATCAAGTGAGATGATATGTATAAACCACATAGCATAGTGCCTAGCATATAGTAGGTGCTTATTAAATGCTTCCTTTCCCCTTTCTTTCCTTCCAAAGAAATATTTTATATATGGGGAAACTGAGACCAAGAGTGGTGAAGTGACTTGCCCAAAGTTTTGCAGAAAGTTATAGAGCTGGTTCTCCTGATGTCACCTCCGGTACTTTTTTTTGACTCTTATTCTATATGCTTAATGCTTCTCCTTTTCTTCTCTGTATAGATTTTTAACCACTCTCTTCCATGCTCCCATCCATTCATCCACACCCCACCACCCCAAGCTCCCACTCAATAACTGTTAAGATTTACCTATTGAATGTAAGGACAAAGGAGAAGGGTTGAATATGTAGATGTATATCATCTGACACAATAGAACACATGGCAACCAGTGAGAAGAGAGGACACATGGTACAAGAAAGTAGAGAAAACTAATGGATGAGGATGAATGCAGAGAATTAACTAAAACAGGTGTGTGACCAAATGGGGGCACACATTCTTAAGTGATGAACCTGTCAGCTTCTTCCCTTCTATACCAGGAGTAGGGAGGGGTTGAGAAAGGAAAAAAGAGAAGAGAAGATTATTAATACATAGTACTCCAGAGAAATGATTGACAATGACTCCTTTTATAAATTCTAATTCTTAAGTGTTTTCCCCAGTTGTTCCTGCATTGGAGTGAGAGTCTCATTAGTAGGATCTAAATAGTTATAGAGATGGAAAGAATCTTCATGGTCATCTTGTTACGCTCTTTCATTTTTCTCTTGAGAAACCTGAGGAGTATTAAGGTAAAATGACTTGCCCAAGGATATAGGCTTAGTAGCCCTGTGTCTCTTCTACTAATTACGAAATCAATAATTTTTTGAGCACAGCTCATACTTAGAAATTCACTGAGAAAAACCAAGAGGCAATGATACACAGGACTAAGTTCATTGAACTAGGAGTCAAGAAGATCTGGGTTCCTGTCCTAATTTTGCCACTAACCTACTATGTGATCTTGGTCAAGGTTTTTCACTTCCCTGGTACTCAGTTTGTTCATCTACAAAATTATATTATGTATTCAATAAGGTGTGGGTTTTTTTTCCAGCCCTAACAATCGATGGACACGTTTCAGGTCTTTCATCAACTGAACTTGTAGCCAGCAGCTAAAATTGAGAGCAAAATTTTCTAGGCTTGCATCTGATGTAGGCATCTGGTATATGAGGCACATTTAGTAACTAATCTCTGGTGACCTGTGTTTCATGACATTTTATTTGCATTCAATTCCCATTCTTCCTAAAACAGATCATTTTACTTGTTTTGGCAAAATTCATGCAGTGATCTGCCTAATGGTACCTGAAGATAGGGAATTTGCTTTTGTAAGCAGTATTAATGTGAATGTTTTTACCTATATGAAGAAGAAATACTGTTTACAATGAGTGACTCAATTTATACTAAAGGTATCTTTTCCATGCTGGGAAAAAAAAAATGACAGAGAACAATTAAGCTAATTAGAGGGTTTCAGCAAGTCAGGTAGATAAATAAAATAATTAAAATAGTTTAGCTTGAATATGGGGTGACTGAGGAGCAATATGATTAACATCTTCATTCATTTGAAAGGTTAGAAAAATTAGAAAGTAATAATGAGATGATACTGTAAAAATGAAAATACTTTCTAATTGCATTGCATTGTTACTGACAGTGGGGTTAAGCCTTCCCTGTGACAGACAGGCTGGTATTTCTAATGGCATTGTATGGATGGACATTATGGATACCAGGAGTAGGTTTTTCAGTTACCTTTGCAATTGCCCAAATATCTATCAAGCACTTATTCTGTGTTCATCAGTATTTTAGGCATTGAAATAAGTATAAATTTTTATGAAACAGTTATAAAGTATAGTACTTGCCCTTACAGGAGCTTATAATCTAAATGGGGAATATAACAATGAAAGTAACTGACATTTTTATAGTGTTTTAAGGTTTGCAAAGTACTTTACCTTTATCATCTATTTTGATACTCACAGCAACCCTATGAAGTGCTATTATTATCCCCATTTACAAATGTGTGTGTGTGTGTGTGTGTGTGTGTGTGTGTGAAGTACAGTGAAATTCTTATGGTCAAGTCAAGCCAACATTTGTTAAGCATGCCAGGCATAGTGCTAAGTGTCAGGGATATGAAGACAGCCAAAAACAGTCCCTGCCTTCAAGGAACTCGGAGTATAATGGGGAAGACAAAGTGGAAACAGCTATGTATATACAAAATGTATCCAGGGTAACTTGGAGTTAATCTCAAAGGGAAAGCTCTACTATTGGGAGGGACTGGGGAAAGGCTTCTTGAACAAAGTAGTATGTAAACTGATCATTGAAGGAAACCAGGGGAGCCGAGAAGCAAAGACAAAGAGCAAGAACAGTTCAGTCATTGGAAATTGCCAGTGAAAACCGCAAAGCTGGGTTATGTAATGCTATGTGCAAAGAACAGCAAGAAGGTCAGTATTACTGAATCATTGAATATACTGAGGTGAATGAAATGTAAGAAGACTGGAAAGGTAGTAATGTGTCAGGTTATGAAGGCTTTTGAAAGCCAAACAGAGGATTTTATATTTGATCAGGGAGGATAGCCAGCAGCTGTACAGGCATTTCAATGCTGGAGGCCAATGCTGATGCTGACAGTGTATTTCTCCTTCTCAGGGACTGAGGGAAGCCCCCCCCCCAAAAAAAAAATTAAAAAGGTCTGCTCTTTCTTCAACTTCCCTTCCTAATACTTGCCTATTCCAACACTATAATATAATCGACTATTTTGAGCAATGTGACTTTCACCTCAAACACCAGGAGACCAAGGCTTAATTAGAGAATAGATATAAATGTAAATTTAGACAAAGAATCCAACCTCTGCCTAAATGTTAGGAATTTTCTTAACTGGGAACTAAACAGGATTTTGATTGAATTCATAACTTTTGTTTAATATAAACAAAATCCCCAGAGGAGAAAATTATGTAGCGCTGAGGCTTAAAATGAGCTCACACACTCTAAATGTACATATAAATACAAATGTGCATTTATACATATATGCACATATGTGTATATATAAATATACATGTCTATTTATTCATATATATATATATATATATATATATATATGAATATGGTGTATGTCATCAGCTTAGAGATGATAAACTCACGTGAGCAGACGGGGTTGCCAAGCCAAAACACATAGAAATAGAAAAAGGAGACCCAAGATGGATTCTTAGGAGACACTGTAATTGGTGCAGGGGATATGTTATGGACGAAGGTTCAACACAGGAGAATAAGGAGAAGGTTATGAACAAGAATCACAAATGTGTGGATGGGTTACAATCTATCCAAGACTGACCACTAATATAGATGACAACTGAGATCCATCCAAGTATCAAAGTATATGAATAAAAATTTAAAAAAAAAAACAATGTTAACTATGTGAAAGAGTTCCTGCCTCCACATTTCTTGACATAGCAATACCAGTAGGGCTTGCGGACTCTCCATTGGTTATCCTTTGCTTTTCCTATGTAAGTAATCTCCTTCTTTTCCTGTCATACATCTTATAACGGCATATTTTATGCCATTTCTTATATCCATAGACTACTTGAGATTTTCAGAATAATTGGAAGTCAAGCTTAACAATAAAGAAAAAAAAATCTGAAGAGGCTGATTTCCCCTAAGGCTGCACAGAAGTTGTCAAATAGCCAGAAATAACTCACCTCTCAAGTTCTAGAACTTCTTTCACTAAGCTATGCTGCTGCTTATTAGGATCATTTTCTTTTTGGAAATACTGAAAAAAGGCAAAATAGGTTTGTATGCTCTGTTGCCTGCCTCTGAATCTCGTTTTATGTCTCAAGAGTGACATTATATGTCATATGCGTTTGTGCAAGGTACATCTTTTTAGTTGAGCCTTCCCTAGTGGAGAGACGAGTTACAGTTATGGCTTTTTGTTGCTTTTTTATTAACATTAATGGTTGTAACTTTTATATTAGACAGTGTCCCAGGAGTGTATTTTAGATTTGAGTATGTTTTATAAGTTTAAAAATTAAATAAAATAAGTACGTTTAATGGTATCTAAATCTTTATGATCGATTCTGGATTATTTTTATTACAAGGTAAATAATTGATACAATCCTTGTAAATATGTGACAAGCAAAATTGAGGATTCTGAGAAAAATTAATGGATGCCTACCTTTCTTTAAAAAGAGTTTTATTCATCCCTACTATAAATACCTTCTTACTCTTTATATTGATGTTTCATTTTAACACTTTTTTAATCATATTGTTTATTTCCATCATTTCAACCAAAATCAGAATTATATTAAAGATACATATATTTCACAGGCATAAATTCTAGCAGCAGAATTAAAAAATAAAATCTCTTTTTCAAGACTTGAAGATCAATAATTTTTTTAGCATCTTGTCTTGTTGAGACTTAATTGTTTCACATTTACTCCTGGTGTACTTGGTATTCAGAATTATGAGGAAAACATCATCAAACAAAAAACAATTAGCAAAGTAAACATTTTGTTTTTCTGTGCATTCCTCCAGGAGGAAAAAAAAGGTGCCTTTACAAAAGTGCAATATATAACTGAATTTTTTGGAAATATTTCATTTGTCAACGAATTTTAAAGTAACATCTACAGTTCACATAATGAACATTTCTAGCAAAAGGATAAAAAATATGTGAAATAAACACATGTTGAAGAAAAGAAACAAAAAAAACTACCCATAGGAAAAAAAATGTTTTTGTATGCACGCCCTCACATACATAGATATTAAGGACCCATAGATAAACTTCATTTACATGTCTTAGTAATCTGAATCCAACAGAAGATATGTATGTGCTCACTCCCTTATTCATATAGAGAAGGAAGGGAGCATTTTGTGAATGTACTCTCCTGGAATTTCTAATTCAAATCTATGGTAAGTTGGCAAGACAGAATCAAATGAAACATTGAAAATTAGTTACATAAGACAAAGTTTCCTGGAAATGTTTGAATAGGAAGCTAGGTAGTATAGTGGATAGAGAGCTAGAATTAGAGTCAAGATGATCAGAGTTCAGATCTTCCCTCATATACTTACTGTTGGTGTGACCCTGGGGAGGTCAGGCACTTATTGTCCTTCAACCTCAGTTTCCTCATCTATAAAATAAGGATAATAATAGCACCTACCTTATAGAGTTTTATAAGGATCAAGTGAAATAACATATATAAAGCACTGTGAAAACCTTTAAACACTCTATGAAGATTAGTTATATTATTGTTACTATTGTACACATGATGTTATTTGGGAATCCTAATTCAAACTAAGCTTTAAAGATTACAGATTCAAACATCTTTCATCCGATTTATGAGTCAAGTTTCTGATTATTTTTCATTTTGCTAGAAAACATTTCGGGGCAACTAGGTGGTGCAGTGG
Organism: Vombatus ursinus; assembly: GCF_900497805.2. Classification (NCBI taxonomy): domain Eukaryota; kingdom Metazoa; phylum Chordata; class Mammalia; order Diprotodontia; family Vombatidae; genus Vombatus; species Vombatus ursinus. Next base: position 515,139 of record NW_020947390.1, read on the forward strand.
ATAGAGCACCAGCCCTGAAGTCAGGAGGACCTGAGTTCAAGTCCGGCTTCAGACCAAACACTTGACACTTACTAGCTGTGTGACCCTGGGCAAGTCACTTAACCCAATTGCCTAAAACAAACAAACAAAAAACAAAAAACAAAAAAAATTTCACCTGTAAAACATTTCATATAATTTCCACATGATGGACTTTAGGGCTATTGACTTCACTCCTACAAAGCCTCACTGGATTTTTCCTTCTTTGATTCAGCTTCACTTTTTCTTCCATTTAATCCAATGAGGGCTGTGACTGAGAAGAATACATTCTACTTTATAATAATCCAAAGAAAATTATCACAGTATGTCAGAGCAGAAGAAGACTTTAGGGATCATTTAGGCCAAATGCCATTTGACAGATAAGGGCACTGAGTCTCCAAGAGTTTATATGACTTGGCAACAATGATAAACCTAGTGAGAGCCCCAAATGGAACTTGAGCCTTGGTACCCTCACTACCAAAGAGGTATCTGTTCCATTAAGCCATGTAATCAGTACAATGGAATTACAATAACTTGTATGTTTTAGAAGTCTGGTTCCTTTCATTGGGAATAGAAATTTAACATTTCTAGGAATGTTCCATCCTTCAGAGACAAGTGTATGACTGATTATTCAGAACCATTTAAAAAATAAAACAAAAAAATAATAACACCCATTAAGGAGATCACAAAGAGCACCATGAGAATAATTTCATTTCTCTTTTATACCTCATTTTACCCTTGTCTGACACATATTAGTTGAGAAAGTCACTTAACCCTTCGGTGCCCTAGGCAAATCTTTAAGATTCTAAGTTGAGGAAAAGGTTCTGACTTGCATCTGTAGAAAGTACTTTCTTATCCATGTACTCCTTCAATTGATGAAATAATAGGCTAATTCCTAATCTCCTGTACCTCATTACACTTTACAGATTCTTTCCTCAGGATCATAATGGAGTTTATATTCAACCTTGCTAATGACTTATGTCAGTGCTTCAACATATCAGTCATTTCCTAATTACAGATGTTTTCTCCACCAGTGCAGAGACAATACAGTAGTCAATTTGGGTTCCAAAAAAATCACATCACGTAGTAGTCAATCTTTTAGTGATGAGCTGCTCTAAACTTGACAAGGTTGATCTTCAGAGCACTAGCTCTACCAAACTCTTTCCAGCTTGGTAGAGATAGAGAGTGCCCATACTTCACTGGTCAGAGCCATGGTCATCTCCACAAATCAGAATGAGGCTCTAGAGTAGAACTTGAGTGGAGGCCATGGATTGACTGTACATATAACTTCAATCTTAGCCAAATTTCCTATAATGCTTTGGGCACAAGGTACAAGAAGTGATGAACCCCAGTGCATTTTGGACACTCTCACTTCAGAGTACTCCTCACCTTTATTAAATGGCAACCTGAGTAAACTTCACAACACTTGCAGGCTTCTCTGGATAATTAATAATACCTCAGGTTTACAGTAACTCATGGAGAAAATAGGACATGGATCCCTTGTGACCAGAATGAAATTAACTTGTGTGGCATTTGACACAGGATCCAAAAGGGATTCAATTCATTATATTCCTTTGGGGTGAAAGACCTCCACATCAAGTCAAAAAAATATAATGCAGAGGTTTTTCTGTACAGGCTTCATGAAAACATATGTGTTCTTGAATTGTTCAGTGTCTTAGGGAACCAGAGATAATATTGAACGTTATCTCTTCATTTTCTGTGAATTATTGTTTCTCTATCTTTTCTACAATATCTCTTTGTCTTTATCTGTCAATCAATCAAAAACTATTTATTTAAAAGTTACTGTATGACAGGAACAGTATTAGGCACCAGAAATCCCAAGAAAAAGAGGAAACAGTCCTTGTCCTTAAAAAGCTTACATTTTATTGGTGGAAAATAACATGTACATATACAAGTATATGTCAGATAAATACAAGATAAAATTTAATATGAGTGGGGTGAAGCACTAGCAACTGGGTGGCATAGTTAGGAAAGGCTTCATGTAAAAGGGAATCTTAGCCTTGTTTGTGCCATGAATCTTTCATCCATCTGGTAAAGCCTATCAACCATTCTTAGAATAGTGTTTTAAACATAGAAAGTTAGGTGGGACAGTAGATTGTTCACTGGTCCTGGAGTCAGGAACTCTTGAGTTTCATCCAGTCTCAGATACATACTAGCTTTGAGAGCCTTAGGGAGTCAATTAACCTCTGTTTGCCTTCATTTCTTCATCCATAAAATGGGAATAATAAAAGCAACTACTTCCCAGAGTTGTTGTGATGATAAAAGGAAATATTTGTAAAGCAATTTGCAAACATTAAAATGCTACATAAATGATACTATTATAAAATCAATTAAATTATAGGGTTACAAAGGAAATTAATAAAATTGAAATATAGTTATTGATGTGATTTTTTTATTTTGCTTTTTTTTTAAACAAGTTCACAGACCCAAGGTTGAGAATTCCTGATTGTAGAAGGTAGATTGTAGAAGGTAGAGTTTATGCCTCTGAACTTTGAAGTAAACAATGGATTCTAAGAGACAAAGGAGAAGAGGGAGTGTGTTGCATATAGCAGGGTGCTAGAAACAGTTTAACAACAACTCTCAAAAGAATTTGTATTATTGTCATTTTCTCTATCAGTTTCATAAGTATAGGCAATCAAAAACACAATAAATCAAGCTGGATTTGGAATGTTCGTTGATTCCTGAGGTATAAATCCTCACACTGAAAATTTAGCAATTGGTCCCTCTTCTTCCAGCTAGCTCCAGCACACCTCTGATTTTAGGTGTAGGTGACAGCTAGCACCAAGGTAGGGACATTGAAAATGAAGTATCATGCTTCAAAAATACCCAGGAAGTCAGCTTGACTGAACCAAAGAGTGCTTGATATGAACAAATGCAAACAGTGTCAGAAAGGTAAATTGGAGTGAGATTTTGAAGAATTTTAAGTGCCAAATAAGAGTTTGTTTATTGTGGCAGAGATCTAGAGCCAGAGCGGATGTCAGATGTTACCTAGTTAATTGGCTGCTTGCCCTAGTTTACAAAGGTCATAAATGCTAGATCTTTTGACTCCAGAATCAGCACTCTTTCTACTACACCAGGATATGTTCAATCCTAGAGGTTAGCCACTTAGTTTACCCAGAAAGGACGTGATGTGGTACAAACAGTGCTGTTAGGAAATCACTTTGGCAGCCATGTGAAGAATAGGTTAGAGAACAGAAAGACTTCAGGCAAGGAAACCAAGTCATAAATAAATATCTTCCTTATTATTTCTGCTTTTGAGGCCATTTATTCAGCCCTTTTATTTCATACATGAAGAAAATCATGGCCACAAAGCTGGTTACCATGCCCAAAGTCACCCAGGTAGTAAATAGCAAAGCTAGACATTGAACCTAGATACTCTGAACCAAATTCAGTGTTCTTCACCCTGTTTTCCTCCATATGCTTCCTATGCCCAGAACCTGGACATCATCTCAGACAACTTACCAAAGCACAGGACCCACACCATCCTCCTGTGTGCCCCAGCCCATGCCTGAAAGTGAATATTTTCATATTCTTCTTGCTGTGTACTATAAGAGTTTAATTATGTTCATTGAAGAAAGAATAATTACATTGTAGTCTAGATACTTTCTTGAAAATTCAAGTAAGGGGAGAACATTGTAATAGTAATAGTAACATTGTGCAATGACCTACTTTGATGGACTCAGTTCTTCTCAGCAATGCAACGAGCTAAGACACTTCCAAGGGACTCATGATGGAAAATGCTCTCCATATCCAGAGAAAGAACTGTGGAGTCTGAATGAACATCAGAGCATACTATGTTCTATTTTTTTATTTTGTTTTCTCATTCTTGTGTTTTTTTTTCCACAACATGACTTGCTGTGCACTATATGTAATAATGTGTATATATATATATATATGCCTCAAATATATATATATATTTATATATGTGTGTGTATATATATATATGCATATATATAGTGGAAATATGTTTAATATGATTGTACATATATAGCCTGTATCAGATTGCATGCTGTCTCAGGTGGGGGGAGGAAAAGAGGGAGGAAAAAAAATAGAACTCAAAATCTTGTAAAAGTGAATGTTGAAAACTGTCTTTGCATGTAGTTGGAAAAAAAATAAAAATAAAAATATAAAAAAATATTAAAAAATAAAAAAATAAAGTGGGGGGGGAATTCAAATAAGAATATATATCACCTGTGGGATGGCTGTGGGATGATCACCTGGGGACTTTTGAGTCTTTCTGCATAACTACAAATGATAGGAACTAAAGCCCAGAGTAAGTTTCTGTCCCTTCCCAAATTATTTTAAAAGTTTCCATTAAATTATTGTAATAAACTATTTAGCATATTTCTCTAATTTATTTATTTTCATTATTTCATGTTCCACAAAAATCCTAAAGCCAATATAATTATGAAATTTGGGGAATAAGGAAGAAAAGGTTATATGAGAAGAAAAGTATAGGGTATTTTTAGTTCTTTTCATGGATGAGAAAATATCTGAAAAGCCTGATTAGTCACAGGGAAGGTGTTAAATAGAGTTTCACTAAAGCATATTTTAAAAACCAGTTGGAATCATTATGGAAATAAATACAATTTTAAATGTTTTATAGTATTCAACGGATTTTAGCTTTCATGATATTTTATTTGAAAGACCGTGGGTGGTATTTTTAAGTAGTTAAAATATAATTGGAATCTATTAACATGGAGCTTTTGATAGTAGTATCATGAAATGATACCTCTCAAATTGGAAACGAACTATAGTTAATCCCAACCCTGAGATTAAGCCTCAATTTTAAGGTTTTAAAGTAGAGTATGAAACTAAACTAATATCAGGGTTTTTTTAAAGACCCATAAGTTAGGGATTTTAATATTTTAAGGAAGCAAAAACCTTTTTATAAACAAAAAACCCTCAGGTTTTTACTTATCTAAGGACACACATCAAATTGACAACAACTTATCAGAATTTTAACTTTAATTCAAGGTGTCCTTATTCCCAAAGTAAAATCTGTAAAGTCCACTTGGACATGATATACCTACATCAATCTAGAATCTTCCAAATCAGTTTTATGGGGCCTTTCTTTTTGTCTTTGACCTCCTTAAGTTATATAAGTAGCAGTAGATTCTATCAGTCAAATGGTATGGACACCAGTCATTTTCTTCACACAATTCCAAATTACTTTCCAGAATGATTGAACCAATTTACAATTCCAAAAACAGTTCATTAATGTATTCATCCTTCTATGACTCTTGTCCCTCAACATTGACTATTCTAGTTTTGTCTCATCTTTGCCAATTTTCTAAGTATATTTAACACAGTCCAGTCAATCAATATTTATTAAGCATCTTCTATGTGCCTGGCACTGTATTATACTCTAGGGATACCAGAAGAGGCAAAAGACAGTCCCTATACTTATAGAGCTGAAAATCTAATGGGGGAAAAAACATGCAAATGAATCTATACAAACAAGTTATTTACAGGATAAATAGGATTTAATTAACAGAGAGGTTGGAAAAAGCTCTCAGTAAAAGATGGGATTTCAGTTGGAGCTTAGAGGAAGCCAGGAAAGTCAGTAGGGAGAATTGAGGAGGGAGAGCATTCCCAGCATGGGAGAGAGCCAGAGAAAATGCCTAATGCAGTTCTAAAGGATAGTGAATTAAGTAGATTAGTTTGGATACGCCATATTTATATACATATACATATATATTATATATATATATGTCATTTTCCCCCAATTACATGTAAAAACAAATTTTAACATTTGATTTTTTCTTTAAATTTTGAGTTCCAAATTCCAGACTTCCCACCCTTTGCTCCTCTCTCCCTGAGATAATAAGCAATCTGATATAGGTTGTACATGCACAGTCATGTAAAACATTTCATTATTAGGCATTTAGTGGAAGAAAAATTGAACAACAACAACTAAAGAAAGTGAAAATGGTATTCTTTAATTTCTATTCACACTTTAGCATTTGATTAACCTAAAGATGCAAGCTTTTGGAACAAAAAAACAATCATTATTTGATAAAGCCTACTGTGAAAACTAGAAAATTGTATGGCAGAAACTAGGTATATAGACCAACATCTTACACCATATACAGAGATAAGGTCAAAATGGGTATGTGATTTAGGCATCAAAATTGATATTAATTAGCAAATTAGGAAAGCATGGAATAGTTTACTTGTCAGATCTATGGATAAAGGAAGAATTTAGGCCCAAACAAGATATATAGAACAGCATAAAATATAAAATGGATCATTTTGGTTATATAAAATTAAACAAGTTTTGCACAAACAAAACCAATGCAACCAATATTAGAGGAAAAGCAGAAAGCTGTGAAAAAATTTACAGTGAGTATCTCTGATAAAAGTCTCATTTTTCAAATATATAGAGGACTGAATCAAACTTATAAGAATACAAGTCATTCCCCAATTGATAAATGGCCAAAGGATATGAGCAAGCAGTTTTCAGAAAAAGAAATAAAAAGTTTCTATAGTCATGAGAAAAAAATACTTTAAATTTCTATTGATTAGAGAAATACAAATTAAAATAAATCTGAGGTGCTACCTTATACTCATTAAGTGGGCTAATATGTCACAAAAGGAAAATGACAAATATTGGAGGTGATATGGGAAAACCCTAAATGCATTGTTGATGAAGTTGTGAAAAAGTCTGACCATTTTGGAGAACAATTGGGAACTATTCCCAAAAGGATATAAAACTCTGCCATACCCTTTGACCCAGCAATACCACTAATAGGTCTGTATCCCAAAGAGAACAAAGAAAAGGCAAAAGGATTTATTTCTACAAAAATATTTATGGGGAATGGTTGAACAAGTTTGTGGTATATGTTTGTGGTAAATGATTGTGATAGAATAATATTGGGCTTTAAGAATTGATGAGCACACTAATTTCAGAAAAACCTACAAAGACTTAAATAAATTTATACAGGGTGAAGTGAGCAGAACCAGAACATTGTACATAATAATAACTGTGAATGACTTAGATATTCTCAGCAATAGGACAACCTCAAAGGACTAGATGATGAAAAATGTTGTCCGCCACCATATACATACATACATACATACATACAAAACATACATATATATTTAATTTTAGCTAATGTTACATGTTTTAATTGATCAACAAGTATTTAACAAGTGCCTACTATGTTCCAGGCAATATGCATGCTGTGGATACAAAGAAGAAAACAAAAACTTAAACAGTTATCTGGTCTCAGGAACTTACACTTGACCATGGGAAACCATATCAACACATAAATATAAAATATTTATAGAGTAAATACTAAGAAATTTTGAGAGAAGGAATGGCACTTATTTGAGATATTAGAAGAGACCCCTTGTGGGAAGTAGCAGTTAAGCTGAGTACTAAAGAAGGTAAAGATCCTATGAAGCAGAGGTAAGAAGAAAATGCATGCTAAGCATAGAGAGTAGCCTGGTCAAAGTATAAAGACTGGAGTTGGGTGTTCTGAAGTAGGCCACTCACTATAGTTGGGATACAGTGTATAATGGTGAGTAATGTGTCATAACCCTGGTAGGCTAGAGTAAATGTCAATCACAGAAGCTTGTAACTGATCCAAGAGGTAACAGAGGACTTCTGAAGTTTTATTCAGTAGTTAATTTTCGATAGTAGATATAGACTATGTTTCAAAATATTTGCCTCATATTATTACATTTGATAGTAGGGTAAATGTAATATCTTTCAACTAAAATACATATAATTATAAATATATAATGAATAAAATATAATATTTATAAAATTATAAATAAAATGTATGGATTTATGTGTATAAATTCATACATATGTATGTGGATTTATATATATTATATAAATATATGGATGTATATGTACACAAAATAGGGACTTGAAATCAAAGCCCAAGATTTCAAACCTTGCAAGGAGAAGTAGATTTAGGGAGAGTAATTGAGTTTTTGTTTTTTTTTTTTAGCATAGGAAAGAAATCCTCTCAGTGCAATTTAAATGTGGAACTCCTTTTATCAGTTAGTGTTACTGGGTTAGTTCGCTTAAGTTGATAACTTGGCCATTCCAAGAATAGATTCCACAAAGCTCCAAGCCTTACTTTTCCTTTAAATCTTCACTAAGTTATTTCACATGCTGCTTTTTTTTCTTAGCTATTTGAGTCACTCAGTTCTGTCATGAATAGTTCAGTTCTCAGAAAGGGCACAGCACACTTGAAACATTAATTTAGCATTTGAATGATAGAACTAAAGCAACAAGTTTGGGAAATGGCAAGATGTCACATGAGGCCAATACGAGAAAACTGCCTTTTTCCCCCTACAGAGAGCCAAGTAATTGTTACTCAGAACACTGGAGGACAGTCAAATTTTAAACATTTAGAGGAAGTCAGAAAAATTTGAAGGGCTTCTCTCTAGGGGCACCTTGAAGGAATTCATGTTCCTAAAATAAGAAACATTTATCATGACTGAGTGCAGGGGGGGCGGGTTTCATGTAAGTGTCAAGCATACTGAATACCAATGAACTTTGCTGGCGCTAATGACCACTGTGTTGCCATTTGTCAGTATAGGTTCTTCTAAAGGCTATTCTTTCCATGGGGAAAAACAAAAATGATCAAGATAAATGCATGAAGAGACACTAGCACGTTGCAGAATTGTGAAACTCTGAGAGAGAAATATACTGGGATAAAACTACTACTGATTCTGTAGTTTAGGATGGAAGGTAAATTGGATATCATATGGTTACTTAATAGAAGATGTTTTTGGATTGAAATTTATCTGAAATCTGAAACTCTTTCTATCCAATAAGCAAAGATTCTATGATGCCATATTGGATTGGTTTCCTGGGTTTTTGTCTGAGGTGAGCCAAATTTCCAGAGGTGGATGAGTCTAGAGACTGATTTATCTTCAAAGGCATTTAACAGTAAAATAAAATAAGAAATTCTGTTTTCATGGGAGCTGAAAAGAACAAATGATATATCATCTTGATCCCTATTCCCTCCAACTTGAGTCAGGTCTGCCTTTCAAGTCCAGCCAAAATGACAATGGTTAACTCCTTTTGATTGAAAATCTCAAGTTTTGCAATGTCACAATGATGATTTTTTTTCTGGTCAAACTTCAAACTGATTTTGCTATACTTCCAATTAAGCTTAAACCTTTTATTGCTTAAATACTAAAAGAACCAGACATATCAATTGTCATAATGATTTATTTGCTTGGTCCTTTGAGGTATTCTTAAATTCTGGTCCTTCTAGTGTTTAATGATGATTTTTTTCTTTGGGAAATTGTAATCCTGTAAAATACTGCTTTCTTTGAGCTACTCTATGTTGTGTTCTGTATGTGTTCTTCTTTTCTTTGCTCTTCCTATTTTATTCAAGAAGAATTACACATTTGGGGGGGTCAGGAAACAATTCTTAAGAGGATATAGAACAAAAAAAAGTACAAAACTCCTGTTTGTTGTTGTACTTCACCAGGTAATTGTTGATTATACTTTATGTCACTGGCACTGAACTGTAGACAATATAATGATAAATGTACTACTTATCTTGCCCTTGAGGAGTTTACAATCTGAGAGGCTGGGATAAGATATGTACACAAAGGACCATCTTGTTTGCTATATGGATGAATGATAAAAGGCAGTGTATAGTAGATGTCATAAGAAAATAGTAAAAGATGATGGCTTTGGAGTCAAGGGTAAGGTAACTTATGTTTTGGAGATCAGAGAAGATTTATTTTTAATTACTGAAAAGAATCTGAATTAGACTTCAAAAAGAAAGGTTTTGATAAATGGAGTTTTATGGGGAGGTGATGTTGAGAAAATAGCAGGAACAAAATTTCAGAAGTGGAAAATTTCTGACCATGTTCAGGAAACATTCAGAGTACATAAATTCCTTGAAAAGCAATAAATTATTTTCTTTTTATATGCCCTGAATCTAGCAGAATGTCTTATCCATATCAAACAATTAATAAATATTTGTTGAATAGAACAGAGAGGACTCCAGTTTGCAAAATAACTATGAGGTTGTATTGGCAGTGGCAGGGAGCATTAGTTACTGTAGGGATCATTGACAGTAGAAACTAATGTAAGATCTCAGCTTTGAAAAAAGATCAGGATTCTACGTGGAAGAGATGAGGAGGAAGGACATTCTAGACATAGATGACATTCTATGGAAAAACATGTAGTGTCTAAAATGTCATGTATGAGACATAGCAAAACACAGAGTGTATGAAAGGGATTAATATGCCATGGTCCTGGAAAGTTGGGTTGGAGACAGATTGTGAAGGGCTTTAAATTCAGGCTTATTTTGGTAGGTATGTTCAATGGCAGTAAGGAGCCACTATAGCTTTTTGAGTAAGAAGGTGACATGGCCAGAAGTATCCTCTAGGAATATTACTTTGGCCGCTCAGTGAAGGATGGAAGAGCTACAAAGGGTCTTAGATATTATTTAATCCAACCCATTTACCTTTCAGGGAAGGAAACTGGGATCCAGAAAGCTTATGTTACTGGCTCAATATCACCCAGGGAGCAATTAATAAAACCAGGCTTTGAAACAGAGTTCTTCTGATTCTAAATCAAGTTTATTATATTTTTTAATACATGAAATAGATGATTTTGTCAGTGTGAGCTCTTACTTGTTTTCTCTCACTACCTTTGTCCCCCTTCTTCCTTTCCCTTTTTTCTTTTCCTTTTCCTTTCTTCCTTTTCTTTCCTGGAGCTCATTTGTAGGGAGAGGCATGGGGCATCCTAGGGAGGAAGAAATTGATGATTCAATGGGGACTGGGATTAAATGGGGACTGGGATCAAAGCCCTGTAGGATGTAGAAAGGTACGAGATCAGCAGCATAGGAGAACCTTAAAAAGGAAAAATAAATTTCCTCCTCAAAGATGAGAGCAATGGAAAAGAAAAATGGGTCAGTATACAAAGACATTTTGAGGAAGAGAGGATATAAATTGAAGGAGCTTACATAATATGGCTTCTATCTCAGCAAATAAGGTGATGAGTTCTCCTGAGAGTAAGCAGGGAAGGTTTTGGACCTTCAGAAGAGTGGAATGGATTTGGAATAATTGCTATTTGGAATGAAATGGGGAGCCAATAAGAATGAATAAAAATATTTCTGAACAGCAGTGAAAATGGAGCTGAGGTTAGGTAGCATGAATACATAGTGAACCTAATCAGTAAGTGGACTTTATTAAATTAATTTGATTCTTTTCCATTCTTCTTGCTTCCTAAAGGTGTTACCTTTTGAGGGTTTATTTTTACAAATATAAATAAAAATAACTTGGTTTAAGATTTGATTCTGAAATTTTCAGAGTACTCCTTAAGTTAATCAGGGACATTCTAAGGTACCCTAAAATTAAAGTTGAAAATCCCTGAATTAGTTCTGTCCTGCTCTCCTGGGCTTGTCACTTTGCTCTTATGCCACTTCCCAGCATATCACTTTCTCTGATATCTTGTTAACATACTCAAGGTCATTTTCTTTCTGAAGGTAATTCTTCAACTATATCCTCCTTTCTCTACATCCTGTAAGACCATTTTCTGCTGAAGTTTTATTTATATATCTCTTCACAGTGTGGGGGTGACACTAGATTCCCTATGATTATGACAGCAGAAAGAAGGCTCTGACAGATTCTAGCAAGCTAGGAATGTTTTGAGAATGGGCCCAGTGGTACACTGTTATGTATGGTATTCCAGAACCAGACTCCTCAAATTCAGAGAGGCTCAACATTAGAGTCAGCAACCAGCTGATGAGGTTTTATTATTGTTGTTGTTTACTTGTTTGTGTGTTTATTGTTGTTGGGGGCTACATCAAATTGCCAATTCAGAGCTAATGGGTAAATGAAGGCATGGAGGAAGTTATGATTTACATCAGTAGAAGGAGTACCACACACAAGGAAGAAATTATGTATCCTTTCAGTATGGGATAATGTAAAACATAATATGCATCTATATGGCTAAACTCCACTTGAGGGAAAAAAAATAAAACAGAGTGATATACTTAGGTCTGGGCAGTGTTTCCTTATTTCTGTATTATTCTCATCAGCCATTTCAAGTAAAGACATGGAATCTTACATTTTACTCACAGCATGGGAAAGGTTTCCAGCTGATTCATTTGCTGTTGTGTTTGACGACTCTCACATAGACAATGAAAATACCAAAAGGGGGAATTGCTCTAGCTTCAGATTTGAAAGAGAAAACTCCCTGAGGCCATTTCCAGCTCTCACAGGTTGTTTCAGACCTCAGTAGGGAACTAGGAGGGAAGGAACCTAGTGGACTATTGCCTCTGAAGAGGGAATGAATATGAATAGAGCCCCAGGTGAAAGGAAAGCAAAAAAAAAAAAAAGACAGATCATGATCTAGTTGGAGAGAAAACACATGGAAAAAAATTCTGAGCATCTGATATACTATTTTCATAGAAATATAAAAATTCCAGGTAATATCTATCATATGATCTCTTTGAGATATAGTGTGGTTGATTGAGTGGTAAAAGCAATGGATTCAGCGTCAAAGAACCTGATTTTGAATCCCAAATCTGGAATTTAGTACCTGTGTATAGTACTTGTTCAAATCACTTACCTTTTCTGGCCCTCAGTTTTGTCATCTGAAAAATTAAGCCATTGAATAGTTGGTCATCCTTCCTTTTTGATGAGAACAAATGACATCACAACTGATATTTTGACTTGCAAGTGAATTGGATTTAAGTAAGGCAGAGTTGCACAAATTTATCAGCCTCACTCTCTCTTCTGAGTGAAGTCCAGTGGCAGGACAAAAGTTACAACTGGCAATGGCCCTGGATGAAGTGGATGACCTTGACATCTTTGATGCCTGACCAAGCTCTAAGTGCTCCATAGCACCTCCTTCAGCTGCCTTCATGGCCATTGAAACAAAATAGCCATTGGATTGGAGACCCTTGAAGGCCCCTTGAATTTCTAAATTGTTGATAAATCAATTAATTGGCAATTTATTAAGTGACTACTACATGTTAAGCTCTGTGGTAGATGTTGGGAATTTATTCACATAGAATGAAACAATCTCTGCTGTCAAAAAGTTTACATTCTACAAAGAAGAAGACAGCATATACTCAATACAAGTATAGAGATAAAATATAAGATTTTGTTCTATAGGGAAATCCCTGGTGAGGAAATTCCTACCAATGAAGGTTGGAACTTTTCTGCAACTTAATTAAGTCTTATAAAGTTGTCTAGTGCACTGAGAGTTGGTTGACTTGCTCAGGATCACATAGCCAGGAGATGTCAGAGTCTTTCTGTCTCTAAGGCCAACTCTCTGTCCACTATGTCATTCTGCCTTTTCTTTATAAATATACACATAAAATATTTGCAGTGTATGTCATATGTACATATGTGTATATATGTAATATAAAAATATATAATAATAGATAAATATTTGCAATATGTGTCATGTATGTATGTATGTGTGTGTATGTATGTGTATAATATGTAGGAGGTAGTAAAGATGTAGAGAAACCTCTAAAGTTGAGTCAATCTTATGAAGTTCTTATGAAGTTCAGTAGCTCAAAAATCTATCAGTAAGGATATAAATATAGATAGATAGATAGATAGATAGATAGATAGATAGATAGATAGATA